>NC_059374.1:881482-1076482 GCF_019703515.2 Myxocyprinus asiaticus
ATTTACCCTATTCCAAAACGATGGGCGCATCAGGGTAATAAGGGAAGCGCATGAAGCGATGCACCAGTCATGCATAGTGCCCACTGTACAAGCCTCTGGAGGCAGTGTGATGATCTGGGGTTGGTTCAATTGGTCAGGTCTAGGCTCAGCAACGTTATGAGGCAATAAAATGAAGTCAGCTGACTACCTGAATGTACTGAATGACCAGGTTATCCCATCAATGGATTTTCTGACCTTAACCCCACTGAAAGTCTTTGGGATGTGCTGGAGAAGACTTTAGGGAGTGGTTCGCCTCTCCTGTCATTAATACAAGATCTCGGCCAAAAATTAACGCAACTCTGGACAGAAATAAATGTTGTGATGCTACATAAGTTTGTCAAAACAATGCCACGATGAATGTGTGCCGTAATCAAAGCTAAAGGCGGTCCAACGAAATATTAGGCAGGAAGTGTAAATTAAAACAATGTCATGTTTCCTTCACAGTGTTTCTCAATTATGTAAACATTGCTTTACATTATTGACTTGATATTATTATAACTGTTTACCTGAGTAATTATTTAGAGTATAAATTAAGGAAATAAATTAAGAACAGTGAGTGGTTTTCTTATCAATATAGCAGTGTGTTTTTTCTTTTCAGTATTGTTGTTTGATATTAATATCCGATCTGATCATTAGACCTTGCAGTGGCTCTATATTAAGATATTTTAACACATTCCTGATTGTTTTGGTGTCACCTGTTTGCAATAACTTGACTGTGTTTACAGAAATACCTCGTCTGCCAGCCATTTTGACCATTTGTTTATGCACGCCTCAGTGTGACCACATTTACCACGAGCACTCTTCTTCTGATCTCTTCTCAGTCCCTCCGGTTGAGCAGCGGCTCAGACACGACAATCAGCAGCATTTCAGTGTTAAAGGAGTAACAGAACATGCACTCAAATAAGCGTGTGAGCCATGGGTCAGTCAAATAGTGTGCAGGGGCAGAATTAATCGGTACTCTGTACTACTGGTACTGCAGAAACACTGGTATTGTTAAATGTTTTTATTTAGTGTAGACTTGGTACAGAAGTATCAGGTTTTTTTTACATCCCTATCTGTTGTTGTGTCATGCAGCATTTTCACGTTCAGTATGGACAGACACATTACTTGTCATGTTTTGTGTTCAGTGGATGTTAAAGACAGCAGTACACACATAGATGTAGCAGGCCACAATGGAGACGTTCTTGAAGTCAAGCGCAGCATCAATCTCATCCATGAAGTAGAGTGGAGTGGGTTTGAAGTGATGCAGAGCAAACACCAGCGCCATAAAGCTCAGCGTCTTCTCTCCTCCAGACAGATTATAGATCTTCTTCTTAGGAGGACGCACACTGATGACACAGTACATACAACACCGTCAAACTCGGCGTATAAAAGATAACTGACGGGAGGTGAAAATATTCATCATCAACCTCTAAAGGTCAAAATGATCACTATGTTTTATTGACCACCTGAACATGATGCCTCGGCATCTCTTCCCAGCATGAGCATCTGATAGTTCTCCTTCAGTTTGTTGGTGATGATGTTGAATCCTGCCATGAACTCATGCAGTCTCTGTAGCAGACCACGAGGAGGTTACCCCATGTGACTCTACCCACCCTAGCAACCGGGTCAATTTGGTTGCTTGGGAGTCCTGGCTGGAGTCACTCCGCACGCCTTGGATTTGAACTCGCAACTCCAGGGGTGATAGTCAGCGTCAATACTCACTGAGATACCCAGGCCCCTGTGGATCTTCTTAAACTCTGCGATGGTCCGGTTTCATGTTGCCACAGCACTCCTCCAGCAGAGCGATCTCATTCTTCATGATGTCTGGATTGCTGATGTTCTCCAGCTGATCAGCAGTCAGTGCGGGCAGATCTTCTTCTGCGTTTCCATCAATGGAGTGCAGTGTGAATTTACTGGCCTAAAACACACACACACACACACACACACACACAACAACACTCATCACACTCTAGCGCTGGCTTAAACAGCTAAACAATCAATATATCAGTGTTTTACACTCTTTTGACAATATACATCTTTATATTTACGTATTTGCCCATTTAAGTACACATTATTTAACAAAACATTTGAATATTTATGAAAATGCCACATGGGGACTTCAGAGAACATTTTCGCCTGATGACACGAATGAATCACTGAATGAGAGTTTTGGACATTATTAAAGGGGTCTTGACAAACTAATGTTTAGAGATCAACAATTAAAAAGGAATGAGAGGCTTTCTGTCCTGCTCTCTTCAGCCGAAGAGAAAATGTGTAAAAATATCTCATGCCATGACACCTTTAAAAACAAATGTCTTAAAGCTTAACGCTGTCCTGAATGCAGAAAGACACGCTTCAATGTTACCGGAGTGCTTCAGGGCGATCCTTGCTGCACATTAATGATGCGGGTACACATCTAGATCACGACATCAAGCAGTTTAAACCTTTTTTACTGAATTTATTTAAACAGTGTCAGACAGAATCAGCAAAAGACTTTAATCTCTTCACAACACCTCACAAACACGGGAACATTACTCACAGCAGAGGATTTAACGTCAATGATCGTCGTGAAATGTATTGTTGATGTGGTGCATAAATGGACTAAACGTAAAGCATTAAAAAGACAAAACTTCTTGCAGAAGCTTTTACTGTGCTGACTGTTATTCACTATTAATAAAACATTAATGTGAGAAGTTGAGCCCACTAATCGACTAGTCAGTTGTTGGACGACATTCTGGCAAAAACAGGTCAAGGGCAACAGAGAAAAAACAAAATAAATTCCCATATCTGTGGTTTTAAATGTCAAAAACTGCATCCAATGAAATTATGGGAATTGAATTCAAATTCATCTGTTCACCAGAAATTAGACAAATCCGGTTGAGAAGCACTGCTTTGAATGACACACTTTTTAGGAAGCAAAATCCCCTTTTATTTAAAATGGCCAGCAAATATATAGTGAATGTATTGTCCAGTCAGTTTGTGTGTGTGATGTACCTCCTTCTCCCTGTGTTTGATTTTATTCTGGAATTCAGTGATGGCCATGTCGATGTGCTCCACCTTCAGCTGAACGTTCAGAGACTCTTTAGTGTGTGTTCCTGCTCCTGAAGAGCCTTGATCTCCTGCAGAACGGCACAATGCTGCACCTGAACCTCCGGCAGTGCTTCCTGTACAGGTCAAACACACTGAAACATGAGCAGTCTGAGCTCTACACACATCTCCTCAGTGAGACGGATGATGGACAGAGATGTACCTCCGCCTGCTGGTAAGTGTTCATGATCTCTCCGGCCTGCTCTTCCAGTTTCTTCAGCTGCTCCGTCAGTTCCTCCATCAGCTTCTCATTGTCCTTCTCCAGCTGACACACACTCTCCTCACACTTCTCCACAGTACTGACACAACAAAAACAGAGTCCACACTTAAACTACATTTCTACTTTTTTTGAAGTGGAGCTTCTGCAGTTATAAAGCAACTGATGGCGCATCAGCAAAGAAAGCTGTTTGACAACTGACATTAAAAGAAGAAATCCTGAACCAGCAGAGAGGACATGCATTTAATTTGCATCAAATGCCTTAAACTAAAAAATTATTATCATTTGGGTTCTCTAAACATGTAAAGGATATTACTGCATCACTGCCTTGCAAAACCGTGAATAAATGCAGAGAGATGTTGATGTATGTGTGTGTCACTGACAGTCCAGAAGTCTTGATGGCCGCCCAAGCTTTAGTGATGGCCGAGGAACATTCATCCAGCTGTGAGTTGATCTGGTCCAGTTTGTCCTGCTGGTTCTTCAGTTTGTGACTGTTGATGTCTACAATGGGTGTGTGCAGTCTCTTCACTTCTGACTCAACCTTTCCTGCTTTAGTGGATGCCGCCTCAAAGTCTTCAAGAGGACAACAACACACCATTATATCCATGCCATTATAGATGTTTGATTTTAACACACTCGCTGGAGTCTCAGCTAGGGCCCTAGAAAATCGGTTGCATTTATTTCTCTAGATTCTGTTTTAAGTATAATTTTATTTTTCTGAATTCTATATTTTAATGTGTAATAAAATGTTTATCATTCAAATAGTTGAACTAGAGTCTTACAAAACCCTTGATTTTATTTTTTTAAGACAAAGTGTATATCAGCCATAATACAAAAATAATGATCAACTTTAGAGATCGATCGATAGTGGATTTTGCAGATACCGATAACTCAGCTGGTGGAAAAGACCCGATAACAGATTAATCGGCTGATAGCTTTTAAAATTGACTTCTTAGTCTTTCCTTACTATGATGGGCACAGAAAGAGGCAACGAGTCTTTATTTAAATGTCAGTATCATTGCATTACCTGTATCAGTGCATCGCTTCAAGTTAGCATGTAATCAGACCTGTTCTTGAGTGACATCAGCACAGACTGAGGAGCCCATATGGCCCTTCATCACTCGTCCTCCTCCTCCAGTCATGGTTCCTGATAGAGAGAGATCACATCAGAGTGACACAGAGCTCTTTATGAGCATCACACAAACACACGAGAGCTGCACACAAACAGACCGGCATGCTCGATGATCTGGCCCTGCAGCGTCACCACCCTCCAGCGCTTGTCCTTCTTGGACGCCACGTGTGTGGCCTGCTCCAGGTCTTTAGCCACCAGCGTGTCTGAGGGCGAAGAAGAACGCCGGACGCACGCTCTCGTCCTTCACACGCACCATGTCAAACAGACAAGGAATGTTCTCTAGAGTGGAGATGGATCTCATGACACTTTCATCTGCACAACAACACACCTCATGCTCATGAGAGATGACAAAGGCTATTACTGCTACAGTATTACAAAAGACACAAACATTTGCGTTAACTAAAACACAATTAAAAAACCTGAACTAGGATGTTTGTTTTCATATTTTCAATCAAGGGTTAGGTTGTTCCTTATGCCTTGAATCTTAAGCATTACAACCAACACTGCTCAGTGGCAGCTCTATTTGTGCTTTGCAGTAACACTGAAGGGAAATCGAATTGAAAATTGTGAATGAGTATAACATTTCGTATAAGACACGTCACAATTCCATTATAAGATTTATTCTGTCAAAAAAACCGGCCAATTACACAAGAGGCAGTCATATGATTGACATGCAAAACAACCAATCACAGTTCGCACAGGTCACATGTTCTGATAGATGGAATGATTTATGGTGCCTGTTATAAGGGATGTGTAATGTGTACTCGGACTCAAGGATGATGTTTGAACCCAAGCAGGTATTTACTGACACACAAACAAAGACAGCAGGTATGTGATGACGTGACTGTACTGGGTTGCAGTGGTGATAGTTTACGTGATGAAGACTAATGCTGATAGAGATGGTGACTTTCCTTGAGGTGGAGGGTTTGCAACAACAAAGCTTGCGTTGAGGAGATGGACACTGGAGTCCCTGGAGAGGCAACGTTTGGAGTAGAAGAGTCGCTGGAGAGGAATCGTGATGGCATTTAACGCTGGAGATACAGGTAAGTGAGTCTGTACACGAAGTTGAGACCAGACACAGAATGGAAGGGGAGTGAGGTTTATATAGAGGGGTTGATTGATGCAATGATTGGAGGCAGGTGTGGGTGATCAGAATTCGGAAAGGTGAGAGGGTTGAGTGAAATTGGTAGGTGGGTCAGAAGGATCCGTGACAGGATGATTATAACTATTCTACAGTTATAGTCACCTATAACTATTTCTTTTCCATATATACTATAACTATATATTTCTTTTTCAAACATACAAATGAAATAAAGAACTTTAAAAACAATTCAAAACAAACTGAAACTAGATTGAAATTGAGTAAATATAAAAACTCTTTTCCATTTTCAGGACATGACAGAAGCATTACCTCATGAAAGTGGCCACACCGATGTTCTGTGTCTTCAGGAAGGTCACACGCTTCTGTGCGATGTTGATAGTGTCCACTAAGATGTTATCCAGAGATCCACAGCTGGAGGAGACGGTGATGTCATACTTCTCATCGATCGCTCCCAGATCACCCTGTTGAGACACACAGACACACGTTTATCTGTATGATGTCACTGGCTTGTTCTGCTGTCAGTCAATCAGTGTGTGTGCACCAGTCGTCCCAAGATGCTCTTGACTTCTACATAATGTGAATCAAATTGTGACATAAGATTTCATACCACACACCCCTGTCTGAATGAATATTATGTCAAATTCAAACTCCAGCAGCACAGACATGTATTTAAGGGGAACAGGACACACTGTCTTAGTGGTGTCACACATCATGATTGTGTGTGTGTATGTTGTGATAGTGTTCGGTGAGCTGATGAATCTGATGATTGTCACCTCTTTATCTTCTTGCAGGCCGCTGGTTTCCTCCTTCAGACATCTCCATCACCTGAGCCAACTTCTGCTCCTCCAGCAGCTTCTTCTTCTCCAGCTCCTCTTTCTGAGCTGACGCCTCCATGATGATCTTCTCACTGCTCGCAGGAACGCTCCTCAACTCCTCCAGCTGAACAACACACAACAAACACTTACAAAACATCTAAACACATGACCCTCTGAGTGACAAACTACTGCACAAACAGAACTACACAAGCCTCCTCTTCCAAACCTCTCACTTTCAGCACCAGATCATTGGGGCTTTATGAAGGCAGGCATGATTGTAAAGTCAGGATGGATGAAGAGTGGTCAACCACTCTTACAGTACCAGCAGACAGACGGATGTCTCACCTTGTCTTTCTGCAGCTGTTTCTGCAGTTTCTTGGTTTTGCTCTTGGTGTGTTTGAGTTTCTCGCACACCTCCACGTCCTGTAGGTCTTGCTGGGTAAATTTCTTCTTCTGGTTCTCGATGAACTTTGTCAGCTCCGTCAGTTTCCTTAAGAGTAAAGAAACAACATTCTGATCAACGGAGGACAAAGCTACTATATAAAGAGACATGACACTAGCAGTGGATGTGTATCATTCATTCTCAGTGACATGAGATGGTGTATCACTTCTCCACGTTCTTCAGCTCTTCGTTCTTCCCCTTCATCTCCTCTGAGTGTTGGCTGCTCTTGTCACTCAGTTCTTTCGTGTCTTCTTGAATCTGTTGTTTTTCAGCTTCTCTCGCTGACACACGCTTCTCTAGATCATGTCTGAAAAACAAGAGCATCCTCAGAAAAACTTACTAACTAAAGCCTATTTGCTATTTAAAAAAAAGAAGTGCCGTTCCACATGCCCCACCCAAACTGTGCTCATGAAGGCACTTTATATTTTTATATACAAAATTAATTACTGAATATACACAGGAGGTTGTAAAGGAACCTGATGAAAGGTGTTTAAAAAGTCAACATTTCACTTGCATAATCTGATGCATTTTTGAGTGAAACTGGTTGTTCACAATCAGTTGAGGACCGTTTGTTAAGAAAGAAAATAGTCAAATTTGATTTTATGTTGACCTTAAGTAGGGTTTGTAAGCATTTAATAAGGAGTTCAGTGGACGTGTGTCTTACACAAAGAACTGGCAGAGCAGACTCCTCTTCTTGAAGATCTCATTCTTTAAAGTGAGGAACTCCACAGCTTTATTCTTCTCTCCCTCCAGAGCACTCTTCTCCTTCTCCACTAGCTTCACTCGATTCAGCTGCATACACATACACCAAAACACTAACATCAAGCCATTTACATAGGATGTACATCACATGAGCAAAACATGAGAACACTGCCAAGTGACACAATACTAAACGTAATATACGGCACAAAAATAGACTGAAGTATTGACTGTTGCTGTGGATTATGATGATGATGTTTGCTGGTGTATGTTTCATCAGGTTGTGTGTCACCTTCTCTACTCTCTACTCATTGAGCAAATCCACTCTTCTGCACAGGATGTTGATGGGTTCTTTGAGACAACACGAGCCAATGATGTCCTCCAGATACTTCAGCACACCTTCATCATGTTCTGTCTGAACTTTGGGCTTCATCATTACAATATGCTCCACCTCACCCTGACAATGACATGATAGAGAACACATTTACATACTCAACACCTGTATATCTTTATATGGATTAAATCCGCTCCACTTCACCCACACACCAACAGCACAAAATCTACATGTAAACAAACTAAAAACACCCTTAAAACAACTTTATTTTAATTGAGTGAGAGAACTCTGGGCTCAACAAAAAAGATGTCCTGCTGGCATAAGGTCAGTGTGAGATAGTTACCAGCCAATTGATGAAACTTGCACTATCAGGTCACAGCTGCATTGCCACTAGCCTAAATCTTATATTCATTGATCTTGTGTTCCTTGTGCCTTGAAACTTAAGCATTACAACCAACACTGCTCAGTGGCAGCTCTATATGTGCTTTGCAGTAACACTGAAGGGAAATCGAATTGAAAATTGTGAATGAGTATAACATTTCATATAAAACACATCACTATTCCATTATAAGTGTTCTTTGTGAGTGAATCGGAGATGGAATTAGCTGCTAACCCGCTAGCGACCAAAGTAGATTTGGAATGCGTTTGGGAAAAGTTAGAAGACTTTGAGAATTGTAATCAGCGAAACAACGTCCGAATTTTTGGAATTCCTGAGCATGAAGAAGGCAGAGATATGGTGAAATTCCTAGATGAGCTCCTCCCGTGTCTGCTCGACATAACAGGCCATAAAATGGAAATCGAGCTAGCTCACAGAGTTCCGGCTCGGAAATTGGCTGAGGGTGACAAGCCCCGATCAATTCTGGCCAAATTTCTGAGATCATCCGACAAAGATCTCATCTTACGTGAGGCGAGGAGTAAAGGAAAACTTTCTTGGAAGAACCACAACATTTTCTTGTTCCCAGACTTTGCGAATTCGACAAGAGAGAAACGTGATCGATTCAAGGAATGCAAGAAACTCTTACATCAACAGAAGATCACTTTTGCACTGATGTTCCCGGCCAAATTGAGAACATTACTCACATGCCCACAGCAAGCATTGTCCTTCATTGAGACAATGGGGTGAGTAATCTATTTGGTGATTTTCATGTTATTCCAAGTGAGCTTGACTCACTGAACATTCACTTGACTGTCTGAGGAAGCTGGGCGCCTTTTTGTTTCTTTTTGTGTTGGTTCTGCCTAGTGGCTGCAGTTTGTTTTGTGTAGTAACACTCCTTCAAGAAACTTACATCACCGGAAGGTTGCATTTGCACTGATGATCCTGGCCAAATTGAGAATAGATACTAAGGATGGTCGCAAAATATTTACATGCCTACAACAAGCGATGTCCTTCATAAAATCAATGGACTGAGGAATTCATGGTGTGTTTCTCACGTTGCTCTCAAGTGAGCTTGACTCACTGAACATTCACTTGACCGTCCAAGGAAACGGGGCGCCTGTTTTGTTTCTTTTTGTGCTGGTACCACTAGCAGCTGGAGCTTGTTTTGTGGAGGAACACACCTTCGGGACAGTTTTGTGAATGAATCTACACGTGCTTTGTGTTTATTCTGCCTATTGGCTATAGAGCTGAGCTGAAGCGCTGAATGTCGTCTGATGGCCTCAGAGAATTGACCCAACTGAAATACAGATATAATACTACTTTGTAGCAGAAGGTGGAGTTTTGTTTATTCAGGGTAAGACAGTCATACTTTGAGTCGGGGGACAAAGCAGGAAAACTTTTGGCTAGATATATATAAAGCAGAGAGAGTCTTTTTCTACCATTCCCTCAGTGAAATCTGCTGGTGGTGAAATATTTACCTCAGCCATTGATATTAATAATGCTTTTAAAGAGTTCTATCTTGATCTCTGTAGTTACACGTCTTCGTCTACTGATGAAAATATTAGAAACTTTGTGGAACCATTAGATCTCCCTAAACTGACAAACTAAAACTAAACTCCACTTTTGTTAGAAGTTTATACTGAAATGTATAGAAGAATATACATGACACAAGCCCGGATCAGTCTGATTCTAAAAAAGGACAAAGATCCAAGCAAGTGTAAAAGTTATCATCCAATCTCCCTGATCCAACTAGATGTAAAAATATTGTCAAAAATTCTGGCTAACCGATTAAGTAAAGTTATGACATCTCTAATATATATATATATATATATATATATATATATATATATATATATATATATATACACACTACCGGTCAAACGTTTTGAAACACTTACTCATTCTTTATTATAATTTTTTTCTTCACATTTTAGAATAATAGTAAAGTCATCAAAACTATGGAATAACATTAATGGAACTATGGGAATTATGTTGTGACTAAACAAAATCCAAAATAAATCAAAACTGTGTTATATTTTAGCATCTTCAAAGTAGTCACCCTTTGCCTAGAATTTGCAGACATGTACTCTTGACATTTTCTCAACCAACTTCTTGAGGTATCACCCTGGGATGCTTTTTAAACAGTATTGAAGGAGTTCCCATCTATGTTGGGCACTTATTGGCTGCTTTTATTTATTATTTGGTCCAAGTCATCAATTTCAAAAATGTTTTTTTTTTGTTATTAAATTTTAGTTTTATAATGAAATAAATTAATATGTTGGCACAGTTATATTTTTGTCTACAAAACTAATTTCAAACATTTAAGCATACACCTTCAGATCAAAAGATTTTTAAGATCATGAGAAACATTTCAGTCAAGTGTTTCAAAATTTTTGACAGGTAGTGTAGATCAGGTGGGGTTTATTTGGGGCCGCAGCTCTTCTGATAACATTAGGCGTTTCATCAATATCATGTGGTCAGTGGCGAATGATCAATCTCCGATCGCTGCCATCTCAATTGACGCCGAAAGGCATTTGATATGGTAGAATGGGATTATCTTTTTAAGATTTTGGAAATGTATGGGTTTGGGAGTACATTTATTGGTTGGATTAAGTTAATTTATAGACACCCTGTAGCAGCGGTACAAACAAATGGATTAATTTCAGATTATTTTACTCTGAATAGGGGCACTCGACAGGGTTGCCCTCTTTCCCCATTATTGTTCTGTCTTGCCCTGTAACCATTAGCAGCCGTGATAAGAAAAGCAGGATGATTTTCCAGGGGTGGTGGCAGGAGGTGTGGCACATAAGCTTTTGCTTTATGCAGATGATATTTTATTATTTGTCTCTGAACCTACTAGATCTATGCCTTGCCTCCACAAAATTATTAATTCCTTTTCCAAGTTCTAAGGATACAAAGTTAATTGGTCTAAATCTGAAGCTTTGGCTCTGACAGCGTACTGTCCAGAAATGGCTTTCCAGCTGGGTGCCTTCCAGTGGCCCAAACAGGGCATTAAGTATTTGGGGATTTTATTCCCAGCAAATTTGTCTGATTTAGTTTGTGTTAATTTTGACCTTTTAATAAAAAGGTTTGAGTGATGTGGGCAGATGGGCTTCATTACATTTATCTATGATTGGGAAGGTTAATGTTATTATATGAATTGTATTCCAAAATTCAACTACCTGCTACAGTCTCTCCCTGTAAATGTCCCCCTCTCTTATTTCAAGCAATTTGATAACATAGCAAAGTCCTTCATATGGAATGGAAAGAGTCCTAGATTACTGTAGAGCCGAGGAGGGCGGGGCCGGGCTGGAATGAGACACATCTGGTCCCCAATGAGCCTGATGGGGCACGCGAGGGATAAAGGCAGCCGGGGACGACAGTTCGAGAGAGAGAGAGAATTACAGACAGCTGTACTGTGTGTTTTTGGTTGTGTGTTTTGTTTAAATTGTTTATTAAATTATTATTTAAGTTGTCAAGCCGGTTCTCGCCTCCTCCTTTCCACTGAACCCCCTTACACTGGTGCTGAAACCCGGGAAGGAGGAGGGATTCCCGTCGCAGGGTCCTCGACACTGCCGTCCACCCAGGGGAGCGCCGCTGCCGTCCGACGGGGGACGGAGTAGCCCGACCACCCGGACACGGGGAACGGCCGCCGTCCGCAAGGCGAGTGGGGACGGGACTCCCCGACCGCCTAGAGCGAGGGAGCCGCTGCCGGGGGCGGAGGAGTGCCCTGCCGTCCCCCGGGAACGCGGAGGGGTCGAGAGAAGACCGCCGTCCGCGGGGGGAGGAGGGAAGCGACTCCCCGACCGCCTGGAGTGGTAGGGCCGCTGCCAGGGGCGGAGGAGAGTTCCCACGGGAGGGGCGTTCTGTCCGCTGGGGGTCGGAGGTCTGACTCCAGTCCACCCGGGGAGGAGCGGCTGCAGTCTGCCTGAGAGGGTGGAGTAGTGATTGGGGACCACGCGACGGCGCATCAGAGAACCGGTGAGTTTCTTTTTTCTCTCTCTCTCTCTCTCTCTCTCTCTCTCTGTCGCTCCGTGTTGGCCTTTCCCTTGCCATTTTGTGTTGTTTTTTTTCCCCTCCTGTCTCCTCCCAGGTCGAGGAAGGCGGGGAGGACCCGCCGGCAGTCGGGGCATAGGGCACGCCACCCCCCCCCCCCGGAGAGGAAGGGGGGGGGGATGTACGTCATGCCGGGGGCTCCCCGGCCTGAGGCAATGCCGGGAGGAGTGTAGAGCCGAGAAGGGCGGGGCCGGGCTGGAATGAGACACACCCGGTCCCCAATCAGCCTGATGGGGCACGCGAGGGATAAAGGCGGCCGGGGACGACAGTTCAAGAGAGAGAGAGAATTACAGACAGCTGTACTGTGTGTTTTTGGTTGTGTGTTTTGTTTAAATTGTTTATTAAATTATTATTTAAGTTGTCAAGCCGGTTCTCACCTCCTCCTTTCCACTGAACACCCTTACAATTACATTTCAGTAAATTGCACAGGCTGATTAACAAAGGTGGGCTAGGCCTACCCAAGATTTTGTTTTATTATTATGCATTCGGTCTCAGACATTTGGCTCATTGGTCGGTTTCATATTGAACAGGAAGTTCTTGCCCCTATTTCGCCATTGCAAAGCCTTTCTATCACACTAATCAGAGAAGTTAAGGTACACCCCATTATCTCGCATTTGCACTCGGTATGGACAAAAGTATCCAGAGTGTTTAATTCTGACATTTATTTAAATGTTGCCTTGAGCATATGGCTGAACCCAAAATTATGTATTGATAAGTCCCCTTTCTGCTAGTCAGAGTGGATTGTGAGGGAGGTTAATACGCTCAGTATATGAGCTATATGAGTGAAAATATGGTTTAACATTTTGGGATTCCCAGATCTCAGTTCTTTAGGTATTTACAGCTGTGCCACCTGCTCTGTACTGTTTTTGGGAGTAGCATACACTCCCCTAAAGCAGAAGATACTTTGTGAGTGGTGATTACTGCTTTTGGAAAAGGTCATGAGGCATCAGTGTATTACTCCCTGTTAATTCAGAGTCTGGGGGTTGGAGCTTTAACTTCTATCAGGAGATTATGGGAGAAAGATTTAAACTTTGTATTGGAGGAGGGAGTGTGGGCTAGGATTCTAAAAAACATCAAGTCTCCATCTAGAAATGCAAGGGTGCTCCTTATGCAATTTAAGATTTTACATAGATTCTATTGGACCCCCTCTAGATTGTATTGGCTTGGTCTTAAAGACACACCCACCTGCTGGCAATGCCAATCAGAAGATGGAGACAAACCCATGTTTTTTGTTGGTGTGTTAAGATCCAAGAATTTTGGTTAACGGTTCAGAGTTGTTTGTGTGACGTTTTGGGCACTCAAATAAATTATAAAATTTTAATTATTATTAAAAAATAATTGGGTTCTGACCAGTATCATGATTGGCAGACAAATTATTTTAAGAGGATGGAAGTCGGACAGAGCGCCATCATTTCCGGAGTGGTGTGCGGAGATGGGGAGAGTGGAAGCTTTCGAGGAGGTCGCAAATATAAGGCTGGGGTTTGGGGACTTGTCAGGAAATGGGGTAATTATTTAGCATTTTTGGGGGTCTCTACGGGAGGGGATGGAGAGAGAGATGATTAGTTTAATTATGTATGTTTATTATATATTTAATTATTTAAAAAATAAATAATTTGTGTGTGTATTGTTATATGTAATCACAGGGGGGTTCGTTGGGGTTTAGGGTGGGGTTGGTGATTGGGGAGGGATATTAAATGTTAAATGTTGATTTGATGCGTATGTGTTGTGTTTTTCTCTGATGTGTACTTTTGAATCAATATAAAATGTTAATTACAAAAAAATAAACAGTTTATATAGTTGAGAAGATAAGTTTGCATTCCCTTCTGTCTCAAATGTTCACACCCCTTTCACTATTTATACAAATATAAGAGATAAAAGACTTTATTTAGTACTGCTCTTCAGAATCTACATTACAGATATTTACATAAAGTATAGTATGCATAAGTAGTGTGTCGTATTCTTGAGCATCAATGAATGTTTGCGCCTTGTGTAATGGTTGTGTACAACTATTGTCCCTCAATTGTCCTAAGTGTCAAAAGCTGAATCTATCTATCTATCTATCTATCTATCTATCTATCTATCTATCTATCTCTCTCTCTCTCTCTCTCTCTCTCTCTCTCTCTCTCTCTATATATATATATATATATAAAATAATTTAAATTGTTTTAAAATATTGTCTTAGTCTTTCTTTACGGTTACTAGATGGCCCAGACACAGAGACTACAAGAGTGCAAATTGAATGAAATCCCAGATGCAGTTTATTGTGCTACTCCAATCCCAATCAATAATTACCAGAAGAAATAAAGTGGTACACAATATGGGACTTTTAATTATAAAGAAGCCCGAAATACAAATGGGTCTCTTATTATGAAATGTCTGCACTCCCACTTGTGAGCTCACTGACAGGTGATTCGCTGAGAAAATGAATCTGATTCAAACTGCTAACCTGAGCTCCTGAGTTCACACCCTCAGTTCTTTTCAGGTGATTCATGAAAAAGACCTGGTTCAAAAGAGTCATTTGTTCTCTCAAGCTGGGTTTGTTGTTGCGTGCGGTGCAGTGAGTTCATCTCAACAGAACGGGTGAAAAGCAGCTCGAGACACACTGATGGTGTGCACTCTAAATATGTATTCAATAACTCACAAGATAATATCTGATGAAACCACATATGAACGCACACAACCCGACTGTCTCCAATGGCGACTAGATGTTAAATTATTGCCGCAATCAATTATTTTTGGTCACATTTGTGACCATTTTAGTTGCAGTCTGGAGGCCTGGTTATGATTTTTTTGTTTGTATATTATGTGCCATAATTTCATTCATTTCATTTCTGCATTTGGCAGACACTTTTATCCAAAGCGACTTACAGTGCACTTATTACAGGGACAATCCCCCTGGAGCAACCTGGAGTTGAGTGCCTTGCTCAAGGACACAATGGTGGTGGCTGTGGGGATTGAACCAACAACCTGGGTTTCTGATTACCAGTTATGTGCTTTAGCCCACTACACCACCACCACTCATTATACAACAGTTAGATCCGGTCCTTGAATCAGATTGGACGAGGCATTCAACGAGTGCTGATAGCTCACACCATTAGTACTGGGATGCTTTACTGTTTGTATCACTCCACTTGTGGTTGTGGCATTCCAAATGTGCAAGTGCAGTGCAGATGTGTAAGAGCAGATGTGTGAATTTTCATTCAGCCCTGTTGCATTTAAGATTTATGTCTTGTGTGTGCTATAAGCAAGTTGAGTTGACGTTGACAAACTGTGTGTTGTCAGTCAGTGCATTCGGCATTGTCTTTCACTTCATGATCACTCGGATTACTGCCGATCAAAGCTGAGAGTCGCGACAGACAGAGTAATCAAACACGCTCAGGGCTCCTACCTGATTACCCAAGTTTCAGAGTTTGTAGAAGACACAACGCTTTCTGTGTTGGTGTCAAAATAAGAGTTCCCCAAGAAATAAACAAGAATGAAACTGGAGTCCTCCATGTTTTCTGTCTGACAACAAAACACTTGAATGTGACTGAAACACTTGTAGGATAATTCAGATAGCACGTATGGCAGCATCACTCCATGATCAGAGCGGATTACTATCACACTACAGCTGAGGAACAGAGTTAAACAGCTGCAGAGTTACTGTTCATCACTAATGGAAGCAGATAAACACACATAGTCACTCATGCTCCCTCTCTCATACACAAGTCCTTGTTTCTCCAAATACGTGTTAGAAACAGCCCAAACTGTCGTTAGTAGTTCTGAAGTGACATTTTCCTATTACAACCCCAATTCCAAAAAAAGTTGGGACAGTATGAAAAATGCTAATAAAAACAAAAAGGAGTGATTATATTCACCCTTTGCTATATTGAAAGCACTACAACTACACATTATATGATGTTTTACCTTGTGAATTTCAATTTTTTTTTTTTAAAGATTTTTTATGTACAGTAATTTCAAATCAACACGCTTCAAAAAAGTTGGGACAGTCAAGTGTTTACCACTGTGAAACATCACCATTTCTTCTAATAACAATTATGCATTTGGGCACTGAAGACACAAGTTTGTTAAGTTTAGAAAGTGGAATTTTCCCCCATTCATCCATTATGCAGGTCTTTTGCTGCACAATTGTACGGGGTCTCCATTGCCGCATTTTGTGCTTCATAATGTACCACACATTCTCTATTAGAGATGGTCAGGACTGCAGGCAGGCCAGTCTAGCACCCGCACTCTCTGCTTACACAGCCATACACTTGAAATCCAGACAGTATGTGGTTTGAAGTTGTCCTGCTGAAAATCAGGGACGTCCCTGGAAAAGACGTTGCTGGATGGCAGTATATGCTGCTCCAAAATTTGTACATATCTGTCTGCATTAATGGTGCCCTCGTAGATGTACGAGTTACCCATGCCATGGGCACTGACACACCCCTGGCCCATACAGACACTGGCTTTTAGACCTGACGCTAATAACAGCTTGGATGGTCCTTTTCCTCTTTGGCCCAGAAAACACGACTGCTGTGTTTTTCAAAAATTTTGAAATGTGGACTCATCGGACCAAAAAAAAAAAATGGCCGGACCTTATATTGGCTCCTCAGCGTAAAACCTGAATGAGTGGTTGCATACCAGCTCCTTTTATACCCGTATGTCCGGGGGAGTGGCATGCAAATACCACTCGCCAATTTCCATTGGCCTTTTATCAAAGACCAGAGGTGTCTCGGGCTCCCAAGAGTGACCCCTAGTGTCACTACAGTGACACCAACATCTCGTTCCCTCCATCAGGGAATGGAGGTTACACCAGTAACCATGACGTTCCCTATCTGTCACTCACTCGACGTTGGTGTCGATGTAGTGACACTAGGGGTCCCTATACAAAACGCCACAAGGCTGAACTGTGTTACGTGAACTGGCGGTGTGTGGTGGGCAGACTTGCTGTGTGCCTCATAGCCAGCACACCGGGTCGACACGTAACCTCCCCCAACACAGTTATGAGTGTCGAACGGCCCTTTTTGGAGACAAGTCGACTACCCAAAGATAGAGACAGGCTTAACCCAGTCGTGGCCTCTTTTCCCCTTCTCTTTTTCCACTCCCTAAAAAAGAAGGGGGTTATCCGACTGGGCCGCCAGGTCTGGTCAGGGGGTGTCCCTCCCAAGGGGAGGACACCGCGGAGACCACACCTCGTCCCAAGAGAGGGGGGGATATTTAAGTGGAAGAATACGTCACATGGTCTTTCCAACCATGTGGAGAGCCTTCAAGGTAGATCCTGCCCAATGGGGGAGGAGTTACTACAACATGGAGACTGGGGCAGAGGGGCTCTGCCTAAGGAAGACACAGTTTGCCAGCAGGGAAACGAATTAGTGGAAGATATAGATCGCATGGGGATAGCCTTACAGGGAACCGCCACATGCGGAGCACCTACCCCAGAACAGGGCTCTTAGTTAGCGCGTGTACTGGGCCGGCAGCAAATCTCTCCGAAAACTCGACTGCCACAGGGCTCAGAGGAAGTCAACCAGGGAACAAATTTTGTGAACACTACTGGGAATTAACGGCGCACGTCTTCAGCTCAAAAGGAGGTGGAAGGTGCTATGTGCAAGCGATACACCTGGCCGGCTATCCTGGGCTTATCCGCTTGTGTTGCGTGCCACTACCTGGGATGAAACCGGTTCCACCCGGAGGTTGTAGAACCTTGCAAAGGTGTTGGGTGTTGCCCATCCTGCTGCTCTGCAAATGTCTGTTAGAGAGTCCCAATGGCCGAAACCTCCGCAGGGCGAGCAGAATTGCCAACAACTTGAGGCAGTTGATGTGCCAATGCAGTCGCGGACCCTTCCAGAGGCCGGCGGCTGTGTGCCCATTGCAAAAGGTGCCCCAGCCCATTTTGGAGGCATCTGTCATGACCATGACGCGCCTGGGGACCAGTTCTAGAGGAACACCTGCCCGTAGGAACGAGAGGTCAGTCCAAGGGCTGAAAAGACGGTGACAGACCAACGTGATGGCCACGCGGTGTGTCCCATGGCACCATGGCCATCTTGGGACTCGAGTCTGGAGCCAGTGCTGAAGCGGCCTCATATGCATCAACCCGAGCGGGGTGGCCGCCGCCGAGGATGCCATATGCCCCAGAAGCCTCTGAAGTAGTTTCAGTGGAACCGCTGTTCTCTGTTTGAACACCTTCAAACAGGCCAGCACCGACTGGGCGTGCTCGTTCGTAAGGCGCGCCGTCAAGGAGACTGAGTCCAACTCCAAACCGAGAAAAGAGGTGCTCTGAACTGGGAGGAGCTTGCCCTTTTCCCAGTTGACCCGAAGCCCTAGTCAGCTGAGGTGTGAGAGCACCAGGTCCCTGTGTGCGCACAACACTTCCTGAGAGTGAGCTAGGATTAGCCAGTCGTCGAGATAGTTGAGAACATGAATGCCCACCTCCCTTAACGGGGCAAGGGCAGCCTCGGCGACCTTCGTAAAGATGCGAGGAGACAGGGACAGGCTGAAAGGGAGGACTTTGTACTGATACGCCTGACCCTCAAACGCAAACCGCAGGAAGGGTCTGTGTCGAGGAAGGATCGAGGCGTGGAAGTACGCATCCTTCAGGTCTACCGCTGCGAACCACTCTTGATGCCGGACGCTCGCCAGAATGCGTTTTCGCGTCAGCATCTTGAACGGGAGTCTGTGTAAAGCCTAGTTCAGAACTCACAGGTCCAAGATTGGCCTCAACCCACCGCCTTTTTTCGGTACAATGAAGTAGGGGCTGAAAAAACCCCTTCTTCATCTCGGCTGAAGGGACAGGTTCTATCGTGCCCTTCCGTAGGAGGGTAGTGATCTCCGCACAAGGTAGCAGCGTTTTCATCTTTCACCAAGGTGAAGTGGACACCGCTGAACCTGGGCGGATGCCCGGCGAAGTGAATCGCGTAGCCGAGTCGGACGGTCCGGACCAGCCCTCGTGACGGATTGGAAAGTGCAAGCCATGCCTCCAAGTTCCGCGCAAGGGGGACCAAAGGGACAACGTCATCGGATGTACCAGCAGGTGGGGCCTTGCGGCGGGGCGGAGCTCGATGTGCCACACCACGTCGTGGCCGTGCTGAGTCTAAGGACATCGAAGCACTTACCTGGCTCCTTGTGACCACCCCCGGAACAGCCTGGGATGGGGAGGAAGAGGCCTGTCCTCGTGACCCGTGGAGACTGTCATATCGGGGGCAGATTTGTGCCACAGCTGGGCACTCAGGGGCGGGAGACCGCCGCTGGAGCGCCAAACCTGCCAAATGGAGTGGTGGACGGTAGTCGTGATGATGGCCGTACACACTGGATACGTCACCCAGGGAACAAGGAAACCGATCTTGCTGAGCTCTTGAGTACTGCAGCCACTTGGGCATGCAGCGCAAAATGCAAAAGGTAACAAAAAGATGAAGATCTGCTTACCAGCTCCAGAGCAGCGGGTTTCGTTGTCCCTGGGTCACCTGTCTCAAGGGCGCTTTGAAGCCTTTCACGGGTTCTGGGCGGCCGCGAGACGGGTGGCGTCTGCTTCCTGCGGTGGGCTCCACGCCAGGGCCGGGCCGAAGGGGTGGGCTGCGGCAGAGCCGGTGCAGTCACCGCAGGGGGACACCCTTGGCGATGAGTAGACGGGGTGCGGGATCTTGAGCCACGCCGGGGCAGGATATGCCAGCTAGCATCCATCTACTGCTCTACCATCGAGAACTGCTGGGCAAAGTCCTCGACGGTGTCGCTGAATAGGCTCACCTGGGAAATGGGGGCAGCAAGGAATTATGTCTTGTCGGCCTCACCCATCTCGACCAGGTTGAGCCAAAGGTGGCGCTCCTGGACCACTAGTGTGGCCATCGTCCGCCCGAGAGACCGCGCCGTGACCTCCGTCGCTCGGAGAGCAAGGTCAGTCACCGAGCGCAGTTCCTGCATCAATCCCGGGGCGGAACTACCCCCGTGCAGTTCCTTTAGCGCCATGGCGGACTTGCAGGAGAGCCATGGCGTGCAGGGCAGAGGCGGCTTGTCCAGCGGCACCATAGGCCTTGGCCGTCAGAGACGACGTAAACCTACAGGCCTTGGATGGGGGCTTTGGGCACCCGCTCCAGGTGGCGGCGCTCTGCGGGCATAGCCGAATAGCCCTTGGCCACCCCACCATCGAGGGTAGTGAGGGCGGGGAAGCTGAAAAGATCGGGACCGGGCAGTAAAAAGTGCCTCCCGCGACCTTGTCAGCTCTTCATGCACTTCCGGGAAGAAAGGAACGGGGACGGGGCGTGGCTTTGAGCGGCGCCGCGAGCCCAGGAACCAATCACCGAGCCGCGAGGGTTCAGGGAAGAGCGGTGAAATCCACTCTAACCGACGCTCGCGGCTGCCCGGGAAAGCATGTCGTCATCTCCGCGTCAGCCTGTGACTGGGCAATCGACCCCGAAGGGAGGAGCCCAGCTGAGGCTTCCGACTGGACGAGCTGCGCTCGAGAGCTCATCACTTTCGCGGGCTCCGAATAAGAGGTCGAACTCGCCATGAGACGAGCCGACGGACTCATCCGGAGAATGGGGAATGGGAGGTCCGCGGTGGGATACCCGGCGGAGGCGGTCCCATTGGGGTCCCCAAATCGCCCCCAGTGCTAGTCGCGCTGGCCTCATACCCGTGGGTAAAAGGACCGAGCGACCGCAACGTTGCCATGGACATATTCTCGCAATGAGAACATGACCATCCACGAATGCTGTCTCCGTGTGAGCAGTGCCCAGACACGAAAGACAGTGATCGTGACCGTTAGAAGGCGAGAGATAACGAGTGCAACCAGGAATAACACACAATCGGAAAAGCATCTTTAAAAAGACGCTCCGTGTGTGCGCTCTTTTAGAGAAATATATACTCTTTTAGAGGGAAAAAATATACTCTTTAGTTTTTCTGCTGAAGCGCCCAGGGACGTTCTCTGCAGTGCACCAGTGCAGAGGGGGGAGAAGCCGCTGAAATGCGCCGTCAGATCCAGCAGAGGTGAATGAACAGTAGTATTCAGGTACAATGAGCATGACCGTTCGGCTCTGAAGAGAAAATCTGAATGAGTGGTTACATACCAGCTCCTTTTATACCCGTATGTTCAGGGGAGTGGCATGCAAATACCACTCGCCAATTTCCATTGGTCTTTTATCAAAGACCAGATGTGTCTCGGGCTCCCAAGAGTGACCCCTAGTGTCAATACATTGACACCAACGTCGAGTGAGTGACAGATAGGGAAACACAGTTCCACTGTTCTACTTTCCATCTAAGATGAGATCTAGCCCAGAGAAGTCAGCAGCGCTTCTGGACAGTGTTGATGTATGGCTTCTGCTTTACATAGTAAAGTCTTAACTTGTATCTGTGGATGCAGCAGCGAGTGGTGTTGAGTAACAAAGGTTTACTAAAGTTATACCAAGCCCATGTTCATGACATCCATTACAGATGAATGACGTTTTTTAAGACCGTGATGTCTGAGGGATCAGAGATCACACACATTCAGAAGTGGTTTTCATCTTGTCCTTTATGCATCAACATTTGACCAGATTCCTTGAAACTTTTAACTATATTGCGCACTGTAGAGGGTGAAATGCCCAAAATCCTTCCAATTTGTCTTTGGGGAACATTGTTCTTAAAGTGCTGGATTATTTGCTGAAGCATCTGTTGGTAAATTAACAAGTCTCGAATGATCTTTGATCTTGAAGGACTAGGCTGTTTTTGGAGGCTCCTTATAAACTATGCCATGATTGCTTCACCTGTTTAACATCTCCTGTTTCACATTGCCTTGTTATTTCAACTCGTCAAATTGTTATATGTCTTAAATTGCAATCATCTGATTTGAAATTACTGTACATTTACAAAAAATAAAAAAATAAATAACAAAAACAATTCATATGTGTAGCTGTAGTGCTTTCAATATAGCAAAGGGTGAATATAATTTATAAATCACTCCTTTTTGTTTTTATTAGCATTTTTCACACTGTCTCAACTTTTTTGGACTTGGGGTTGTAGTAACAGAGGCTTGGGTGCATCTTTCGAACTTGCAGTGGCAGATCCTGTGGCGTAAGAAAGAAGTTCGACACACAAAAATGTTTTTCTGGGACAGCCCTTTTATTTAGCGTCATTTATTTACTTTTTCGTTGAACTGTTGTATAAAAGCAACATCACACTCACAATTGTGCTGTATTGTGATTTGTTTTCAGGTAACCTCAGCCGTGCTGATAGATGGACAAACAGCACTCTTGCTCATGTGATATTGCTTTGGTGTCACGCAATTTTTTCTAAATGTAGCCAAGGCTTTATTCAAACTCAAACCACAAAAAGACATACTTATTACTGAAAAAGTATTTGTGCAGGCTCTATGCAGGCCCAGATGGAATCTGCAGACTTTCACATTTTCTACACTGATTTTGAGGGAAAATCTGTACTACTCTATTATTGGTAGCATTCACTTCACATTCACATTCACTTTTGTGAATGACGGATATTCTGCGCCTGGTTATATAAAAGACACATACACAATGCATCTACTAGCCATGTATAAAGTAAATAATCTATGCCCCTTGATAACAATTTGGGTTGAATTTAATGGAAAATGGTGTGTGGGGCACTCAGTGGTGTGGAAAATTTTGAGAAGTAGATCACTAGATGCCAAACAGCAGCAGCAGTATGCATACAATCACTGCAAAACCATGGTTTCGAATTTCAGAATGCTGTATGTTGCCCACCTGATGTTTACTGTGTGCTACCCCATTTATGTTGAGCCCTACACATTGAAGCCTATAGTATTTGAACTTTCAGTGCTAGTTTTTCATGATATTAATAACGCTTATAACACAGCAATGGTATTGTACTAAACACTATGTACTCCGAAGCCCAAAGTATGACTCAGTTTACCGTTTGCCACTATGTCTTCACCGTCAGTATGGTCCTCATAGACTGAATGCATGCAGCCTGTTTTGTTGCTGTTTTAACTGCCAGCTCTTCAAGGCAAATGTTCAGATAAATATTCCAAAGGTAGATGCAGACATCACAAAAGCTAACAATCATATCCATCTGTTAGTGTGAATGTTATAATGTGACAACAGCACACAGATGGAGTAGATAAGTCATAATCAATTGAATGATAATGTAAATGATAAAGGTACGGGAGGCTCGCTCCTGCCTCACTGAAGCAGCATACACAATATTGGGGTTGGCCTTGACGTTAACACACGCCAATATTTACGTGCTGCTAAAGTGGGGAAGGTAGAGTGGACACATGTTGACCTCTGACCTATATTTACAATGACCTTTGCCAAGTTCAGGATATGAGAGTCCCTTAAAATCCTACAGCAGCACATGATGGTTTGCACCTTTCTGCAATGTTGAAAACCATGATGCGCTGCTACAGTAGTCTAAGGTCGTGTGCTTGGACTGCAGTTCACCTAAATTAAACATTTTTTGACTGAATTCAACTGAATTGTGTCTGTAAAGGGCTCGATAACATGCAACAGGCCAACCGTGAAAATGCCTTTATAGAATAAAGCTGTATGTGATTACCTGTAGAATAAGGAAACGAATGTGGTCCAGATCGACGCCGTGGCTGTGCAGTAACGTGCCCACATCTTTGAAGGTGGCTTTCCTGCCATTGATGTGATAGGCAGATGAATGATCTTTCCCTGCAGTTCTTGACACGTAGAAGGAACTGTTGGGGATCACATCATAGTCATCTCCTTCCTGAACACACAGAAACACACACACACACAAAAACAAGAAACAAAATATAAGAAATTTAAATCCATTAAAATGCTTAAAGGGATAGTGAAAATTCTCTCATTATTTACTCACCCTCATGCTATCCCAGATGTGTATGACTTTCTTTCTTCTGCAGAACACAAATTAAGATTTTTAGAAGAATATTTCAGCTCTGTAGGTCCATACAATGCAAGTGAATGGTGATCAGGTCTTTGAAGCTCCAAAAATCAGTGTTTAAACTCCAGTGTTTATATCCACCTCTTTTGAAGCGATCCAATCGGTTTTGGGTGAGAACAGACCAAAATATATCTCCTTTTTCACCATAAATCTTGGCATCTGCAGTCTCCTGGTCAATCACGATTTCAAGCTTGATTACACTTCCTAAAGCGCCATCTAGCGTTTGCGCATGTCAAGCACTAGGAAGTGTAATCGAGCTTGAAATCATGATTGAGTAGAGAGACTGCAGTGACAAGATGCACAGTGAAAAAGGAGATATAGTTTGGTCTGTTTTCACCCAAAACCAACTGGATCACTTCTGAAGACATGGATTAAACCCCTGGAGTCTGATGGATTACTTTTATGATGACTTTATCTGCTTTTTGGAGCTTTTGGAGTTCTGGTCACCATTCAGTTGCATTTTATGTGCCCAACGGGTATAGTATTTAACACACGAGAGGTCATGATCTATATTGTTGTTATTGGATGGTTATTTTTTCTGAATTATGCATTCGACAGTTGTATTACATTTTATTATCAAAATGGTCTAATCAAATCAATTAATTTAAACTAATTAAATGAAAATATAATTATTTACAACATTGCATTATTTTTTATCAAATGAACATCATGAGTGCTGCACAACAGGACATCACAAATGTGAGATATTGCTCTAATATATTATTATTATTTTATAAACACAATTAAACAGTTTTATTATAATTAATAAATGCTCTTAAAAAGACATCTCAGAGATCTGTCTAGAAGTGCTTTAAGTCTAACTGAAAATGATCATTATCGGGTTTTGGTTTTTGGCCCAGTGTGTCCAGAATTTTAATTTTGGTGCATCACTATCATTTAGTGTTTTCAGGTGAATGTGGTGTGAAGCTGTTGACCTTGTCGATACTCTTCTGGAAGTGCACCTCTACAGTGCAGCTCTGAATGTTCTGATGTCCATCTGAACTGTGGATCAGAACCAACAGCTTCTACGAGTGGATCTTCTGAGCTCTGTACCCAAACACAAACAGCACGGAATTGATCACGTTAGACTTCCCACTGCCGTTTGGACCGATGATACAGGAGAAGCGCTGATGGAGGAAAAGAGAGCGGAACATTAAAATATGTGTTGGGGGAAAAAAACTGAATCTAGGAGCATTTAAGAGCAAATATTACTTGTAAGCATCTGCTAGTTACAAGGGTGCACTTTATTTACATACAGTTGCAGTCAAAATGATTCAACCCCCTGACCTGCAAGACATTCTGGTGACTTGAATAAAACACATCAACTAAAAAAGTCAAAGAAAGTTTTTGGAACAAAGTTCAGTTTACCCAGATTTCAAATGTAAATAATCTAATGCTCCTTTGACAAATGTCATGTCAAATTTATTCAGCCCTCAAAGTCAGTATTTTGTAAAGCACCTTTACCCTTTATAACATCAAATAAATGTTTCAGGTAAGTGTTGAATCTTCTGACATCCCTTTACTGGATTATTATTATACATTTATGTGCAAAAACTTACATCTCATTGACATTCTTTGGTTTCTGTGCTGCCACTGCTTCCTTCAAATCTCACCAATGATTATAAGTGGGATTTTAATGCAGGGACTGATTCATTCAAGAACATTCCAGGACCGATCCCTGAACCAGGCTTAGGAAAACGTGTATCCTTGGCATCACTGTCTTCGTGGAAAGTTCAATGATCACAAATTAAAGCACTTAAGGTATCACATTCTTTGCCAAAATGGCCTGATACTAGGGATGGGACGATATATCAAATTTTAGAATATCGCAAACCAAAAAAAGGATGAACCTAACATAACCTTAAATTTACAGCATTGTTTTCTGTTCATGTGCTCATTAATGAAATTACCCAGTAAATAATTTAAAGCTCTCTGTTGCGTTATCCTACACTATTTAGACTGTACAACAGAGAGCGCAATCTCCATCTTGTGCACAATAGTAGCTGTACTTTACCAAAAACGTTTCCATTATTTGAAAATGGCTGCAGACCGCAGCAACACGCCTGACACAAAGATTGAGAACGCGCCGTCTACGCTGAAATCGCCAGTGTGGCTTTCCTGTAAAGTACGAAAACAACACACAGGTAGTTGATAAGATGTAGACCATCTGTAAATTACGTGAAACCATACAAAACTGCCCCTTGCATGTTATAAGAGTTTTGATTGCAACACGTCATATTTTTCAGGGATGTTCAGTTCAGTCATATTGCTTGTCCTGCACCTGTTCAGCCTAAATGTAGCCAACTATTCTTAAAGGTTTCATTTGTCTGTGATCTTTTCTTATGTAGTATATGAGAAACTGAACATTGATAACACCACATCATAATCATCACGAACATTCTGTGTGTGTGTAGATGACAAAGAGCAGAGCACTTATACACTGTGAAGCACGCAGCACATGCAGACTATGCATTTATATAATTGAATCGCAGCCTTTTATGGTTTAATAAGCACATTAAGCCATGCAGCTAACTGCTTATTCGGAAGAGAAAAGCTGTTGTCAAAAACAAAAAGACTAAAAGTGCTTAATTCTTTCAATTTAAATAGATGAGTGAAATTGAAGAAATTGCGACAGAAATATACTACTACTGTAAAGTAAAATGTAATATTCACTGTGGTATTAATAATAATAGTTACAGTAATAATCATTTTTCAATAACAATTACATTATATTTAAGCAATAACTCACAAGCAAGAGTGCTGTTGTACATAAGTTTTCATCCATGTTTTCATTAATACTGTGATGCTCTGCTGTATTTGACAAAATTATTCCCAATGCTTATGCTGTTAGGATCTTCATTTGATAAAAATAATCCAATGGTATGCTAAAAAGTAACTGTTCCATTCTGATTTGATTTGGTTCTATTAATTAATTTGATTAGGCAGTTTTTTTAATGATGAAATTTAATTTAACTTTAAAATACGTAATAATAATAATAATTAAAAAAAAATCTTTCATACTTTGTCATTTTAGTGTTGTTATACTGAATCGAGAATATATTGAATTGTGACTCTCGTATCATATATCGAACTGAATCATGATATAACCATTTCGTCCCATCCCTACCTGATACCAAAGAATCCATTGTGCCAGATTCTTGCAGCAGCAAAACACCCCTTTAACAGGATGGACGCAACTCTATACATGACCATGGGGATGGTGTTCTTGTCATAAGCCTACGGCTGCACAATTAATCGATTAAATTATTGAGATTACAATTATAGCTGTCACAATTATATAATCGTGAAGTTTCAATTACAGCATTCCATTTAGGTGTTCTCCCATTGTGCCAAAATTTGTATTTGCAAAATTTTTTTGGGGCCATTAAATGCATGAATGCAAAAGCAAATCCGATGCATATAAATGAGTCTAAAGGCATATCAGTAATGCTCACTATCTAAATTATACTGTGTACAATTTATTCAAAATATGAATAACACTTTTTGGTTTTCATGCAATTAAAATATTAAAGCAATTCAGGAACACAATTCTCAAGTTATTTTGATGCATGGCCTACATAAAGAATATGGCATGCAACTTCCCCACACAAAATAAGTATTTTAATGTCAGTTCTAAATGAATAATCGCAATTACAATATCAAAGGAAATAAGGTGCAGCCCCACGTAAGCCTTTCCTTTCTTACTCCAGAAATACTGCTGACCCATGAGTCTAAAATTCAGTTTCATTTTGGTCTCATGAGTCCATAGAACTTTCTCCCAGAACTCCACATGCCAATCCAAATTCCTTCTTGAATATTCAAGTCAACCTTTCCCTTGGTGAAGTTTTGCTTTCTTCCACACGCATGAATGTGTGCTTTTGTACCAATGGTGCTGTCAACGGTGCTACCCCTTGTGCCGCAAAAACAGCGCCAACCTGCATCTCAGAATAGCATTCAGAGATGATATTCTTCTCACCACAATTTTACAGAGCAGTTATCTGAGTTACCGTAGACTTTGTCAGTTCATACCAGTCTGGCCATTCTCTGTTGACCTCTCTCATCAACAAGATGTTTCCGTCCACAGAACTGCCGCTCACTGGATGTTTTTTGTTTTTGGCACCATTCTGAGTAAAGTTTAGAGACTGTTGTGTGTGAAAATCCCAGGAGATCAGCAGTTGCAGAAATACTCAAACCAGCCCATCTGGCACTTGACAAAGTCTACAGTAACTCAGATAACCGCTCTGTACAATTGTGGCAAGAAGAATAGCATCTCAATGCTATTCTGAGATGCGGGTTGGCACTGATATAAAAAATATATTGCAATATCACATTACATCATCAACCCTCTGCCGTGGGTGAATTTTTTTTGCTTTATTGATTTTGCTTTAAAATGTAATTCATTTATTGAAACACGAAAAACATAAAAAGATGTTTCTAAATTCAAATTGCACTTTAAACTAAACGAAAAAAGCAATAAAATAACGAAGTGATCAAAAAATCTAATTTAACCACCTCCTCAAATCCAAACATTTACTGTCTCCAACGGCTCCATTTGCATCACACAAGCATCCATCAGCACAGATGGAAAATTACTAATAGCTTACAGATTAAGAACTAAAGAAAATTATAAATGCACAGACAATAACAATCAAAATAAATAAGCCTAATAAATTACCTTGTGTTCCCAAAAAATGCTGCCAAATGTGTGTTCTTATCGAATGTTTGTATTGCGTTTTGGTAATACAGTTAATGCTGCCTAAAGAAAATAAAATAAAACTATGGTCAAGGTGAACGTGTCTTGTATTACTTTATGATTTAATCACTTTCGTCTTTGTTTCTTTATTACAATGATATATATTACTGAACCTGCAGAGTTGAGTTCACAATGCATGCCAACCGCGAGGAAATAATGCAAACTAAACTCACAGCACCTCCCAAGGTGATCGGATATAATATGCAGCATTCTCACAGACAACATTATTCTTGCAGACAGTTTTCAGATGAATGAAATAGAGAAAAAGAGTGAAAACATCCTGGTTACTTGCATAACCTCCGTTCCTTGATGGAGGGAATGAGACGTTGTGTCGATGTAGTGACACTAGTGATCACTCTTGGGAGCCTCTTGTCTTTGAAAAAAGGCCAATGAAAATTGGCGAGTGGTATTTGCATACCATTCCCCGAACATACGGGTTTAAAAGGAGCTGGTATGCAACAACTCATTCAGGTTTTATGCTGAGGAGCCAAGACAAGGTCCCGGCCATTTCAGCGGGTAGTTCAGCGTTGTGGCAGGAGGGACACAACGTCTTGTTCCCTCCATCAGGGACGTTCCCTATCTGTCACTCACTCAACGTTGTGTCGATGTAGTGACATTAGGGGTCCCTATATGAAACACCACAACTGGCTGAACTGTGTTACGTGAACTTGCAGTGTGTGACGGGCAGACCACTGTGTGCCTCGTAGCCAATGCACCAGGCTGACACGTAACCTCCCCCAACAATGTTATGAGTGTCGAACGGCCTTTTGGGGACAAGTGGACTACCCAAAAGATAGAGACAGGCTAGCCCAGTCGTGGCCTCTTATCCTCTTTTTTTTCTTTCCCCAAAAGAAAGAGTTAACTGACTGAGGCCACCAGGTCTACATCGGGGGGTGTCACTCCCAAGGGGAAGACACCGCAGAGACCACACCCCGCCCAGAGAGGGTCGGGGGGGGGGGTATTTTGAGTGGAAATACGTCACATGGTCTTGCCAAGCCTTGTCAGAAGTATGTCATGTGGAGAAGTCCCATGGTAGGTCCTACCCTACAGGGGAGGAGTTTCTACAAACATGGTGACTGGGGCAGAAGGGGCTCTGCCCAAGGAAGACGCAGTTTACCAACAGGGAAACAAATTAGCAGAAGATATATGTCGCATGGGGTACCTATGGGGAACCAACACATGTGGAGCACCTACCCCAGTGCAGGGCTTAGTTAGCACATGTACTGAGCCGACAGCGAGTTTCTCTGCAAACTCGTCTGCCACAGGGCTCGGAGGAAGTCATCCAGGGAACACAGTTCGTGAATACTACTGGGAGTCAACAGCGCACGTCTTCAGCTCAGGGGAGGTGAAAAGCGCTATGCACAAGCGATACACCCGGCCAGCTGTCCTGGACTTACCTGCTTGTGCCTGCCACTACACGGGACGAAACCGGTTCCACCCGGAGATTGTAGAACCTCGCAAATGTGTTGGGTGTTGCCCAGCCCACTGCTCTGCAAATATCTGTTAGAGAGGCGCCACTGGTCAAGGCCCAGGAGGCCGCCACACTCCTGGTAGAATGGGCTCGTAGCCCTGCTGAGGGCGGCACGTCCTGGGCGTGATATGCCATTGTTATGCCGTCAATGAGCCAGTGGGCAATCCTCTGCTTGGAGACAGCGCTTCCTTTCCGCTGTCCACTAAAGCAGACAAAGAGCTGCTCAGAGAATCTAAAGCTCTGTGTGCGATCCAAATAGATGCGTAAAGCGTGCACCGGTCACAGCAATGTCAGGGCTGTGTCTGCCTCCTCCTGGGGCAGCGCTCGCAGGTTCACCACCTGATCCCTAAAAGGGGTCGTGGGAACTTTGGGCACATAGCCCGGTCGGGGTTTCAGGATCACTTAAGAGTAGCCCGGACTGAACTCCAGGCACGTTTTGCTGACAGAGAACGCTTGCAGATCTCCTACCCTCTTGATGGAAGTAAGCGCAGTCAGGAAGGAAGTCTTCAAAGAGAGTGCCTTAAGCTCAGCTGACTGCAGGGGCTCAAACGGGGCTCTCCGTAGACCCTGAAGAATTACAGAGAGGTCCCATGAGGGAATGAGGTGCGGTCTGAAGGGATTCAACCTCCTGGCACCTCCGCCGGAACCTCCGCAGGGCGAGCATAATTGCCAACAACTCGAGGCAGTTGATGTGCCAACGTAGCCGCGGGCCTGTCCAGGAGCTGGCGGCTGCGAGACCATTGCATACGGCGCCCCAGCCCATTTTGGAGGCGTCTGTCGTAACCACGACGCACCTGGAGACCTGCTCTAGGGGAATGCCTGCCCATAGAAATGAGGTCGGTCCAAGGGCTGAAGAGGCGGTGACAGACCGGAGTGATGGCCATGCGATGTGTCCCGCGGCGCCATGCCCATCTCGGGCCTCGAGTCTGGAGCCAGTGCTGAAGTGGTCTCATATGCATCAACCCAAGCGGAGTGGCCACCGCTGAGGATGCCGTATGCCCCAGGAGCCTCTGAAACAGTTTCAGTGGAACCGCTGTCTTCTGTCTGAACGCCTTTAAACAGGTCAGCACCGACTGAGCTCGCTCGTTCATGAGGCGCGCCGTCATCGAGACTGAGTCCAACTCCAAGCCGAGAAAAGAGATGCTCTGAACCGGGAGGAGCTTGCTCTTTCTCCAGTTGACCCAAAGCCCTAGTCGGCTGAGGTGCGAGAGCACCAGGTCCCTGTGTGCACATGACACATCCCGAGAGTGAGCTAGGATTAGCCAATCGTCAAGATAGTTGAGGATGCGAATGCATCCTTGTACGGATATGCCTGACCCTCGAATGCAAACTGCAATGCAAATGTCTGTGTCGAGGTAGAATCGAGACGTGGAAGTGCGCGTCCTTCAGGTCTACCGCCGCGAACCAATCTTGATGCAGGACGCTCGCTAGAATGTGTTTTTGCGTCAGCATCTTGAACGGGAGTCTGTGTAAAGCCCGGTTCAGTACTCGCAGGTCCAAGATTGGCCGCAACCCACCGCCTTTCTTCGGTACAATGAAGTAGGGGCTGTAAAACCCCTTCTTCATCTCGGCCGGAGGGACAGGCTCTATCGCATCCTTCCGTAGGAGGATAGCGATTTCTGCGTGCAAGGTAGTGGCATTCTTGCCCTTCACCGAGGTGAAGTGGACGCCGCTGAACCTGGGTGCCACTGAACCCGTGTCGTGGCCGTGCTGAGTTCAGGGACATCGAAGCACTTACCTGGCTCCTTGTGACCACCCCCGGAACAGCCTGGGATGGGGGAGGAAGAGGCCTGTCCTCGTGACCTGTGGAGACCGTCACATCGGGGGCAGATTTGTGCCACAGCTGGGCGCTCAGGGCGGAAGACCGCCGCTGGAGCGCTAAACCTGCTAAAATGGAATGGTGGACGGTGGTCGTGATGACGGCGGTGTGCACTGGGTATGTGACCCAGGGAAAAAGGAAACCGCTCTTTTCTGAACTCTTGGGTACCGCAACCACTTGGGCATGCGGCGAAATTAAATGAAAAGGTAACAAAAGATTCTCCTCCCGGCCCTCCACTGGGGGATGGAACGGTCTGCTTACCAGGTCCAGAGTAGCGGGTTTCGTCATCCCTGGGTCGCCCGTCTCAGGGGTGCTTCAAAGCCTTTCACTGATTCTTGGCTGCCGGCCATGAGACGGGTGGCGTCTGCTTCCTGTGGTGGGCTCCATGCTCGGGCCGGGCTGTGGGGGCAGGCTGCGGCGGAGCCGGTGTAGTCACCGCAGTGGGACGCCCTTGGTGACGAGCAGATGGGATGCGGGTTCTTGAGCCGCGCCAGGGCAGGATGTGCTGGATAGCCTCCGTCTGCTGCTTCACCGACGAGAACTGCTGGGCAAAGTCCTCGACGGTGTCGCCGAACAGGCCAATCTGGGAAACGGGGGCGCCGAGGAACTGTGCCTTGTCGGCCTCTCCCATCTTGACCAGGTTGAGCCAAAGATGGCACTCCTGGACCACCAAGGTGGACATTGCCCACCCGGGAGACCACACCGTGAACCCGGAAGGCAAGGTCGGTCGCCGACCACAGCTCCTGCATCAATCCCGGGGCAGAACTGCCCTCGTGCAGTTCCTTTAGCGCCTTGGCTTGGTGGACTTGCAGGAGAGCCATGGTGCGCAGGGCAGAGGCAACTTGCCCAGCGTCACCGTAGGTATTGGCCATCAGGGACGATGTAAACCTACAGGCCTTGGATGGGAACTTTAGGCGCCTTATCCACCAGGTGGAATCCCTGAATAGCCCTTGGCTGCCCCACCATCGTGGCATGAGGGCAGGGGAGCCGAAAGTTCGGGACCGGGCAGTAAAAGGTGCCTCCCACAACCTTGTCAGCTCCTCATGCACTTCCCGGAAGAAAGGAACTGGGGCGGGGTGTGGCTGTGAGAGATGCGTGAGTGCCCTGGAAAGCATGTCCGTCATCTCCGCATCAGCCTGTGACAGCTGAGGCTTCCGCATCCGACTGGACGAACCCGCTCTCCGATGCTGCGCTTGAGAGCTCATCACCTTTGCGGGCTCCGAATAAGAGGTCGAACTCGCCATGAGACGAGCCGGCGGACTCATCCGGAAGCCCGATCGGAGCAGATGAGTGTGCTGGGGAATGGGAGGTCCATGGGGGGATACCCGGCGGAGGTGGTCCCATTGGGGTCCCCAAATCGCCCCCAGTGCTAGCCGCGCTGACCTCATACCCGTGGGTAGAAGGACCGGGCGGGGAGCTGCTGGGGTGGCTTCATTTCTTACAAAGGCAAGCCACGACCGCATCGTTGCCATGGACATGTTCTTGCAATGAGTACATGACCCATCCACGAATGCTATCTCCGTGTGGGCAGCGCCCAGACACGAAAGACAGCAATCGTTAACTGTCAGAAGGCGAAAGATAATGACCGCAACACAAAAAATAGATCTTTAAAAAGATGCATCTTTAAAAAGACTTCTTTGTGTGCCGCTCTTTTAGAGAAATATAATCTTTTTTTAGAATATACTCTTTTATTTCTGCCGAAGCGCCCAGGGGCGTTCTCTGCAGTGCACCAGTGCAGAGGGGGTAGAAGCAGCTGAAATGCGCCGTCAGATCCAGCAGAGGTGAATGAACAGCCGTGGGAATTCAGCTCAGTGAGCATCGACCGTTCGGCTCCGAAGAGAAAATCTGAATGAGTGGTTGCATACCATCTCCTTTTATACCTGTATGTTTGGGGGAGTGGTATGCAAATACCACTCGCCAATTTTCACTGGCCTTTTTTCAAAGACAAGAGGTGTTTCGGGCTCCCAAGAGTGACCCCTACTGTCACTACATCGACACAACGTTGAGTGAGTGACAGATAGGGAACTCTATACATGCGCTTGTTCCACAAGGCAGGCTCGTGCTGCACGCCTCTGAACAAACAGTGAATCAGACACAAGCATTGATGGCTTTTCTTTTGTCTCTTCTTAAAAATATAATTGTGGTGGTGGTGGGGTGTGGTTAAGCACCTGTGTGGGAATGGAAAGCGAGATCAGGAGATGAGAACAGTAAGGATCAGCTGTTTGTCATTACAGTGAGAGTGGAGATGGGCTTTAAGAGTGAGCCAGATGCCAGACAGAGAGTGACGAGACACGAGCTGGAGAAAGACTCTATTGTTTTATGTCCACTGAAAAGCTGTTCAGTTCTGAGTGTGACCGCTGAAAAGAAATAAAAATATAAGGTTTGAGTTGGATTCGCCGTCACCCACTTCCTCCTTTTCCCTAACTGTGAACTTTAATACACTGGTACCGAAACCCGGGATAAAGGGAGGATGAACGCCACCATGGATCCCTCACCCCTGGAGAACGTGGTCAAGACCCTTGCCAGCATCCACCAGACACAGCATCAGACCCTCCTCGAGCTGCACACCGAGCAGGGGCAGCGAATCACTGCGCTCCTCCAGGCCCAAGCAGAGGACAGGCAGATGTTCTGGAGCATGATGCACCAGGAGGGTGCTGCCGCCGTAACCTCAGACCCCGTGGCCACCCCGCCCCAGCTTCCGCTAATCAAGATGGGTCCCCTAGATTATCCGGAGGCCTTCTTGGAACTCTTTGAATGGACGGCAGGGGCATGCAGATGGCCGAGCTCCCAGTAGGTGGGAGCTCACTTAATTCCACTGCTGTCCGGTGAAGCCCAACTCATGGTGCAGCAGTTACCAGTGGAGAACCTCCTGTGTACGCTGACTTGAGAAAAGCCATCCTGCAATGGGTCAGCCGGACCCCTGAGCAGCAGGGACAGCGCTTTTCACTCCCTGACCATTGGCGAGCACGGCCGCCCATTCGCCTTCACCCAACAGCTCCGAGACCCCTGCCGGAGGTGGTTGCTGACTGAGCAATGCGATGTCGGAGCTGTCATCGATCTGGTGGTACTGGAGCATTTCATCGCTCGACTTCTGAGAGGGAGGGTGGAGTGGCTCCAATGCCACCACCCAGCGTCACTCCAAACAGCCATCCAGTTGGCAGAGGACCACAAGGAGGAGTATTTGTTAGCCAGCAAGCCCTGAGACCCTTCTCTCTCTCGCTCTCCTGTCTCCCCTCCTCCCCCTGCTTTCCGTCCTGTTCCTCCCTTCCCACACCGGCTCCTTGACTCCGAGGTTTGCACAACCCACCGGTTTCCCCTTCCCCTCTCCACTCTCACTCCCAGGGCGGTGGACCCGCTGTCACGGGTGCGGGCGTAGAGCCTGGGCCGGTCTGTTGGAGCTGCGGGGTGATGGAGGTGGGGACATTGGTTCGGGTCCCCGAAGTGCCACAGGCCGCCCTGATCGAGCTGGGATGTACCACAGACCTGTGAGTATTAAGGGGTTACATACCAGGCCTTGGTGGATTTGGGTTGCAGCCAAGCCTCCATCCATCAATGCCTGGTTCAAGACGAGGCTTTGGGTGCTAGTCACAAGGTGAAGGTAAGGTGTGTGCATGGGGATATTCACGATTATCCTATAGTGACTGTGACGATTAAATATCTGGGACAAAAGCATTGTGTCTAGGCTGCAGTTAGTTCACACCTCACCCATCTGCTAATTTTGGAGACAAATTGGCCAGTGTTTTCCACGTTATTAAGGGAAATTTGTGCGGATAGATGATTTCCCACAGGGGATTTCCCTGTGGGAAACAGACACGAGACAAGACTCTTAAGCACACCTTCGACCAAGTGAGAGTGACTGATGGTCACCATCTTCAGCCAGACATTGCACTCGCCTATCTGTATTTTTCTATTATAAATGACCGGTTGTATCGAGTGACACAGGACGCTCAGACAAAGGAGGATATAACCCAGTTATTGATACCGAGGAACCGTCAGGAAATGTTATTCCAGATGACTCATTATAATCCGATGGCGGGTCACTTAGGGCAGAAAAAGACACTGAAACATCTAATGGTCCATTTCTATTGGCCGGGCATTCGCGGAGATGTTCGCAGATGGTGTGTGGCATGCTGGAAATGTCAGCTGGTGAATCCGACAGCCACCCCAAGAGTGCCTATGCACCCACTTCCTTTGATCAAGGTCCTCTTCGAAAGAATTGGTAAGGACCTCGTCGGGCCATTAGAGCGAACAGCACACGGGCATCACTTTGTGTTGGTTCTGGTGGACTAATTTTCTGAATAAAGGCTTTAACTGTGATGAAGGACCAAAATTTGATAATTTTTGGTTTTGAAAGAAACCTTTTTTTTATTTATTTATTTATTTTAGTTCATACAGTACAAGACAAACACTAGGTGAATTCCAATGGAAAGTGATCATCCCTATGCCCTACTATGAATGACAGAGCTCTTGATGTGGGTACTTAGCTGAACATGTGGGATGTGAGCTGAACATGGCACTACAGGTTGAATTCACCTTTCACTAAAAGTCTTGTGAAATGGCTCTGTGAAAAAAATTACTTTCTTACTTTTGTTTGGAACAACCCTTCAAGTGGCATCCCCTTCCCCAAGTGCCCTTCAAGGGTGCAAAAAATGCTGTTTGGAAAACGCCCACTGTGTCTGCATTGATAGCAATTTGCCTGTTTCAGTCATCTTTTCTTTCTTTCTTTTTTTTCTTTTTTTTTTGTTACTCAAAGAAAAGACGAATAGAATTCGAATTTCTTTTCATCACAGCTGGTTAGCAATATGAAAATACACAAAATTATTTACTGCCTTCAAGTTGTCCCTCATTGTGTTTTCCCCCAGTAGAATCTTTTCTTCAAGAATCCAAATGCCGCTCTTTTCCATACAAACAGTTCATATTGACCACTGCTGTCAAGGTCCAAAGAGAAGCAAAAATTCTTAAAATAAAATAAAAGTAGTCCATACAACACCAGAAAGCTTGGAATATAGTGCACTTGTCATATGGACAACTGTTATGATGTCTTTATACTGAAACTTTAATAGTGCTTTATAGTATTTGTCCTTTTTGAAGCACGACAGCTCCTGCTCACTATAAACTGTTATTCTATGGAATAGAGCTGCTTAAAATATCTACTTTTATGTTCCAAGAAAAAATAGCAACATATGGTTTTTGAACAACATAATGGTGAGTAAATGAGTGAGTAAAAGTACATTTTCCATTTTTAGGTGAACTACTCCTTTAACTGGTGGCTCATTTTTTGAACACAGACATGACAAGAACATAGTCAAAATAAAATGGTCTCTTTTAAAAGAAGCCTCTCAGGAGATGCTGTTTAAAATTTAGAATGAATTAAAAGACAAAGGGGTCATGTCATGAGGAATAAAACTTTCCTTGATAATTGCCAAAATGCCCCATTCTCTACTTCCGTGACTTCCCTACGTCACTTGGGGTACTCATTAATTCAAGACTACCTCTAGAGCAACAACATCAATGCTTACAGCAATCATCTCTAGAAGCCTTCTAACGTCATGGTTACTGGTGTAACCTCCGTTCCCTGATGGAGGGAACGAGACGTTGGTGTCTATGTAGTGACACTAGGGGTCACTCTTGGGAGCCCGAGACACCTCTGGTCTTTGATAAAAGGCCAATGAAAATTGGCGAGTGGTATTTGCATGCCACTCCCCCGAACATACGGGTATAAAAGGAGCTGGTATGCAACCACTCATTCAGGTTTTACGCTGAGGAGCCGATATAAGGTCCGGCCATTTCAGCGGGTAGTTCAGCGTTGTGGCAGGAGGGACCAACGTCTCGTTCCCTCCATCAGGGAATGGAGGTTACACCAGTAACCATGACGTTCCCTATCTGTCACTCACTCAACGTTGGTGTCGATGTAGTGACACTAGGGGTCCCTATACAAAACGCCACAAGGCTGAACTGTGTTACGTGAACTGGCGGTGTGTGGTGGGCAGACTTGCTGTGTGCCTCATAGCCAGCACACCAGGTCGACACGTAACCTCCCCCAACACAGTTATGAGTGTCGAACGGCCCTTTTTGGGGACAAGTCGACTACCCAGAGATAGAGACAGGCTTAACCCAGTCGTGGCCTCTTTTCCCCTTCTCTTTTTCCACTCCCTAAAAAAGAAGGGGATTATCCAACTGGGCCGCCAGGTCTAGTCGGGGGGTGTCCCTCCCAAGATGAGGGCACCGTGGAGACCACACCTCACCCCAAGAGAGGGGGGGAAATTTAAGTGGAAGAATACATCACATGGTCTTTCCAACCATGTGGAGAGCCTTCAAGGTAGATCCTGCCCAATGGGGGCAGCAGGGAAAAGAATTAGCGGAAGATATAGATCGCATGGGGTTAGCCTTACAGGGAACCGCCACATGCGGAGCACCTACCCCAGAACCGGGCTCTTAGTTAGCGTGTGTACTGGGCCGGCAGCGAGTCTCTCCGAAAGCTTGACTGCCACAGGGCTCGGAGGAAGTCAACCAGGGAACAACTTTTGTGAACACTACTGGGAATTAACAGCGCACATCTTCAGCTCAAAAGGAGGTAGAAGGCGCTATGTGCAAGCGATACACCCGGCCGGCTATCCCAGGCTTATCCGCTTGTGTTGCGCTCCACTACCTGGGATGAGACCGGTTCCACCCGGAGGTTGTAGAACCTTGCAAAGGTGTTGGGTGTTGCCCAGCCCGATGCTCTGCAAATGTCTGTTAGAGAGGCACCACTGGCCAGGGCCCAAGAAGCCGCTACACCATGGGTAGAATGGGCTCGTAGCCCTACCGGGGGCGGCATGTTTTGGGCGAGATATGCCATAGTTATGGCGTCAATGAGCCAGTGGGCGATCCTCTGCTTGGAGACAGCGCTTCCTTTCCGCTGTGCACCAACACAGACAAAGAGCTGCTCAGAGACTCTAAAGCTCTGCGTGCGATCCAAATAGATGCGTAAAGCACGCACCGGACACAGCAACGACAGGGCTGGGTCTGCCTCCTCCTGGGGCAGCGCTTGCAGGTTCACCACCTGGTCCCTGAAAGGAGTGGTGGGAACCTTGGGCACATAGCCCGATCGGGGTCTCAGGATCACATGAGAATAGCCCGGACCGAACTCCAGGCACGTTTCGCTGACAGAGAACGCTTGCAGGTCACCTACCCTCTTGATGGAAGTGAGCGCAGTCAGGAGGGCAGTCTTCAAGGAGAGTGCCTTAAGCTCGGCTGACTGCAAAGCTCAAAGGAACACCTGCTCATAGAAACGAGAGATCGGTCCAAGGGCTGAAAAGACAGTGACAGACCGACGTAATGGCCACGCGGTGTGTCCCGTGGCGCCATGCCCGTCTCGGGACTCGAGTCTGGAGCCAGTGCTGAAGCGGCCTCATATGCATCAACCCGAGCGGGGTGGCCACCGCCGAGGATGCCATATGCCCCAGGAGCCTCTGAAAAAGTTTCAGTGGAACCGCTGTTTTCTGTTTGAACGCCTGGGTGCGCTCGTTCGTAAGGTGAGACGAAGGGAATGAGACATTGCGAACACTAGCCGCACTACAAGACTTGGAGTTCTGCGCGATGCGCTCCTTGTTCTCAGTCAGAAATTCTGAGGAAATGGTGTTTGTGCACCTGTTTTTATAGCGGACAGTTTCACTCCAAAACGGGCGGGGCTCAAACACCATAGCCAATATTAGAATATTGCCGTTATTGTAGAGAGGTTTCAACTAGGTCATGTAAGAAGGCACTCCCCATATGCGTTAATATACCGAGGTTATGGGGCCTGGGTAGCTCACCGAGTATTGATGCTGACTACCACCCCTGGAGTCGCGAGCTCGAATCCAGGGTATGCTGAGTGACTCCAGCCAGGTCTCCTAAGCAACCAAATTGGCCTGGTTGTTAGGGAGGGTAGAGTCACATGGGGTAACCTCCTCGTGGTCATAATTAAGTGGTTCTCGCTCTCAATGGGGCATGTGGTAAGTTGTGCGTGGATCGTGGAGAGTAGCATGAGCCTCCACATGCTGTGAGTCTCCGCGGTGTCATGCACAACGAGTCACGTGATAAGATGCACAGATTGACATCTCAGAAGCGGAGGCAACTGAGACTTGTCCTCTGCTACCCGGATTGAGGTGAGTAAAAACACCACCACGAGGACCTACTAAAGTAGTGGGAATTGGGCATTCCAAATTGGGAGAAAAAGGGATACAACCCCACCCCACAAAAAAGTAAAAATCTGTGTTCCAGTGAGACACTTACAATGGAAGTCAATGGGGTCAATCTGTAAACATTAAAATACTCACTGTTTCAAAAGTATAGACACAAGACATAAATAATATGTGTGTTAACGTGATTTTAATGTGAACAAATCACTTACTAACCTCTTCTGTGTAAAGTTATATCAAACATTACAACTTCATTGCCATGACTGAGTAATGTCATTAGAGTCATGTTAACACATAATATTTATGTCTTGTGGCTATACTTTTGAAACCTTATACTTTTGGCTTATACGTTTGTAACGTTTATGGACTGGCTCCATTCACTTCCATTGTAAGTGCCTTATTGTAACCTCTAACTTCACTTTTTTTTCTAAATGAGGTTAGGGCTCCATTAGTTGATATTTAGCGATGCAACAATATGACATTTTTCGGGCAATACCAATAACCCACAGCTCATTGTGGCCAATACTGATAACTGATATTTTTACTTTTCACCTTTTAACCCATAAAACAGAGCTGCTAGATAATTAGTTAAAAAACTCAGTTATCAGCTTGTTTTAGACGTGTATCCAACATTAAGCATATAATGAGCAGACAAATAAAATTGTAATGTAAATTATTTTAAAGCTGATGTATTTTTTTCAGTATTAAATACTTTGTTGTATCCCAGTTGAATATGCAGAGACAATTATAAGACATTCATAGCTTCATTTTCTTGAAAACTGTAAACACTGTGTCTCTGTGTCTCTAAGAAAATTCCTCTGTTTGTTTTGAGAGACAATAACATTCACTGGACCAATGGGGTGAGTTGGGGGTGGGACTATCTGTTTATTTGACTGACAGCAGAAGAGGGGCATATTCAGACAGTTTTTTCTGAAAACAATGTTAAATTTTGCTATTCTGTTTGATGGTGCAGAAATTACATCAGCTTTAATTTAAACCAATCACAATTACAATAAGGTTTCTTGTTTTTGTGCTACCCTAGATAAAGTTTAATTGAAATTGCAAGAATGATTTGTGATAGTCTTGAAACCATCAGTAAGAATGTGTTGAAAATATGAATCACGGGGCTCAATGATAAGAATGGCCCGCTGGTGTTAGAATGTTTCGGGACATTTTTGCTTAAGGTTACATTTGTTGATCTTGTAAATGTGTTTTCATGCCTTGCAACTTAAACATTTGGATTTCTGTAATGTTGAAAAATCTGCTAATTTTAAATTATGCCCAATGTAACATTATCTAGCTGGCTAACATAGTTAAAGGGATAGTTCATCCAAAAATGAAAATTCTCTCATCATTTACTCACCCTCATGTCATCCCAGATGTGTATGACTTTCTTTCTTCTGCAGAACACAAATGAAGATTTTTAGAAGAATATTTCAGCTCTGTAGGTCCATACAATACAAGTGAACTCTGAAGCTCAATAAAGCACATAAAGGCAGCATAAAAGTAATCAATATGACTACAGTGGTTTAATCCTTGTGTTCAGAAGTGATATGATAGATGTGGGGGAGAAACAGATCAATATTTAAGTCATTTTTTGCTAGAAATTCTCCTTCCTGCCCAGCACGCGTATGCATGTCGAATGTGAATCACCAAAAACACAAGAAGAAGAAAGTGAAAGTTAAAGTGGAGACTGAATGAGCAGGGAGGAGAAGTTATAGTAAAAATTGATTAAATAATTTATCTGTTTCTCACCCACACCTATCATATCACTTCTGAAGACATGGATTAAACCACTGGAGTCTGATGGATTACTTTATGCTGCCTTTATGTGCTTTATTGAGCTTCAAAGTTGACTTGCATTGTATGGACCTACAGAGCTGAAATATTCTTCTAAAAATCTTCATTTGTGTTCTGCAGAAGAAAGAAAGTCATACACATCTGGGATGACATGAGGGTGAGTAAATGATGAGAGAATTTTACATTTTTGGGTGAACTATCCCTTTAAGTATACGTTGAAATTGTAGGAAAAAGTTGTGATAGTTTAGGTGCCATTTGTAAGAATAGGTTGAAAACTGAAAATCAATCACTGATGTTTTGATTTATTGTAAATAAAACTTAACATATAATGAAAAATATAAATATTATTCCTGACACACACACACACACACATTATATATATATACTAAAATACATCCCTATAAACTAGGCCTGCAGAAAAAAAATCCTTAACATTAAGCCCTGAATCAGTAGATTTATATAAATAAATGTTCTATAAAAATCTGAACCAATATTACAAATCAGTAATGTTTTTCACCAGATGCCATCATTTACCAGCAAAAAAATAAAATATGTCTGAATTTATAGCCATCATGGAGTTACATTAAAGCAAGTTCCAGAAGTTATTGAAAATGTAAATGCAAATAAATTCATTTTTGAAAACTTTCTTTTTTGGTGAAGCAACTCAATGTTACATTAAAAGTATAAATTCTATATTTTGACAAATAATTTCCAAAAGTAAAATTATTTTTGTTGTGAGGTCAGTGAAAGTACTGAAAGACTACAATACAGAAATATATCCATCAGCTGAAGCAGTGCTGTTTCTTTGTTTAGTTCAGTCAAGAGTTGACACTAGCAGTGCGCGAACCGAGTCTGAACAAAAGATCCGTGTCACGATGAGGAAACACACATATATTAGTTTATTTCACAAAGCAATGCTCAGATTCGAGCGGTGAAAGTCTCTCTCCTGAAGCACTAGTGATGACAATAACAATCACGCATATAAACACTGGTGTTGTAGTGATCTTACCGGGCTGTGGAGGTGCTGCTGTCTGCGGGCGGTGTTCACCTCCTCGTCGGACTCTTCTCTCTTCACAGCCGTCGAGCTCTTGGTTGTTTTTGCAGGCATGATTCCAATGACCTGAACAGCACATTTGACATGGTCAAGTATGTCCATCTGCACTAACCATCAGTCATCGGCTGCTGTCTTTGTTCACACAGCTCTCATTTCTTTAGTTAAAACAGTTATATGTTTAGCGAAGAAAAGCATTAAGTGTTTATAGAAAATCCAGCACATAAACAGAAAACTAATGTAACTGGATGTGGTAAAAATGAGCAAATGCAGCGGCTTCTTCCCTCCCCCCATACAGTCAACTAGTGTGTTGTTTTTGTTTCACTGAGCACACAAAGAGAGAGAAACAGCTGACAACTAACACAACTGAACTACAACACTCACACAAATAAACTACAACATTCACACAACTGAACTACAACACTCACACAACTGAACTACAGCACTCACACAGCTGAACTACAACATTCACACAACTGAACTACAACACTCAAATGCTATGGCTTTTGTCATATGGTGCGATTATAAAATAAGTGCCCTGATATAGTTTGAAGAGTTTTGTGTGTTTGCTGGATAGTTGTTTAGATAGTTGAGGAGTTATTGTAAACTTTCTAAACCTTGACAAAGAGAAAGTCAATAAATCTAACGAACAAAACAAACTATTATCTATTTATACCATCTGAAATTAACCACAAGATGTTTACAATATACTGCATACTTGTGTTTACATTTTGTGCATTTATAGGCAACAAGAATAAACAACATTTTGAACATAAGACAGTGATTTTAAATAAAGATTAGCTTTTGAAATGAGCACATAGTGATTTTCACTTTGTGACACATTACTGTTAATGACTGTTGCCTTAAAAGACAATAAATCTGTTAGTGTACTACTTTTCCAGCATACTAACCAATAGCGTGTACTACTTTTCCAGCATACTTACCAATAGCATGTACTACTTTTCCAGCATACTGACAAATAGCGTGTACTGTTTTTCCAGCATACTAACCAATAGCGTGTACTGTTTTTCCAGCATACTAACCAATAGCGTGTACTACTTTTCCAGCATACTAACCAATAACGTACTAATGAGACTGCAAAAACAACACAAAGTGAATATCTTTGATTAAAGAAAAATATGATATTAATAACGTAGACTATAAAAATAAATGTCTTGGTTACTGATGTAACCTCTATTCCCTGATGGAGGGAATGAGATGTTATGTCAATGTATTGACACTAGGGGTTCGATCTTGAGAGCCCAAATCACCTTTGCTTAAAATAGAAAAGGCCAAAGAAAATTGGCGGGTGGAATTTGCATGCCACTCCCCACCCCGGACATATGGGTATAAAAGGAGATGGCATGCATCACTCATTCAGATTTATGCTGAGGAGCCGATAGAGAGTCCCGGCCATGTCAGTGGCCGGTTCAGCGCCGTGGCAGGAGGGACACAATGTCTCGTTCCCTCCATCAGGGAACAGAGGTTACATCAATAACCAAGACGTTCCCTGTCTGTCACTCACTCGATGTTGTGTCGATGTAGTGATACTAGGGGTTCCTATAGGAAACGCCGCAGGTGCTGAACCGTCACGAGGCATGGAAGAGTGGACACGGGCAAGCTGCTGCGTGCCTCGCAGCAAGCACTCAACCACGTCGTGACCTTCCAGCGAGTTAGGTAAGGCGTCTCCCTAGTCCCGTTAAGGGGGGAGGAGGCACTTACCCAAGTAGGCTTCCGGCAGAGACTTTCTTAATTTGCTGTTAAGCAGTCTCCTGCCGAGCACTTTCTAGAATAGCGCTGGAAAGTGCTCTTCCCTCTCCAGGAAGGACAGCACTGCAGAGACCACATCCTACCGGAGGGAGGTTAACATGTGGAGCATACCTCACATAGTCTTACCAACGAGGAAGTACACATGTGGAATGATACCACAGGAGGACCCTATCTACAGAGAGGGTACGCAGCACAGTGGCCGAGACAGAGAAAGCTCTGACAAGGGGAAACACAAGTTTCTCCTAAGGGGGAAACCGAACAGTAGAAACTCATCATACGGGATTACCAAGGGGGAATCACCATGCATGGAGCACTGAGGCCGAGCACATGGGCTCACCTGAAAAGGGGAATACCACGAGTACTGGGCCTGGTGGCGTTACTCCTCCGCCGAGTTCGTCACCGAACAGTGCTAAGGAATTAAAGAGGTGTCCGGAGTTCGCCTGTAAGGGGAACTGTTGTGGACAAAAAAGCACACATTATCATCTTTGAAAAAAGGGGAAAGGCACAATGCAAGCGGTACACCCAACAGGCCGCCCGGTCTACCTGCTGTTACCGCGTAACACTCTGGTCGAAACCGGGTCTATGCGTAGGTTATGAAACCTCACAAAGATATTGAGTGTAGCCCAACCTGCAGCTCTGCATATGTCTGCTAGAGAGGCACCCCTTGCCAGTGCCCAGGAGGATGCAACACCTCTAGTGGAGTGCGCCCGGACTCCCAAGGGGCACGGCAAGTCCAGAGATTGTTATGCGAGGAAAATGGCATCCACAATCCAATGGGCTAATCTCTGCTTGGAGACAGCTTTCCCCTTCTGCTGTTCTCCAAAACAGACAAAGAGCTGCTCCGAGCATCTAAAGCTCTGCATGCAGTCCAGATAGATGGGCAGGGCGTGAACAGGACACAGCAACGACAAGGCCGGGTCTTCCTCCTCTGAAGGGAGCGCTTGCAGGTTCACCACCTGGTCCCGAAAAGGAGTGGTGGGAACCTTGGGCACGTAAAAGGGCCGGGGTCTCAAGATCACGTGAGAGTGTGCCGCCCGAACTCCAGGTATTCGCTGGTAACAGAGAGTGGTTCCAACTTGATGGAAGTGAGCGCCACCAGGAGGGCTGTCTTCAGTGCTGAGCTCGGCCTGCTCCAGGGGCTCAAAGGGGGCTCTCTGTAGGGCAGGTAGGACCACAGAGAGATCCCAAGAGGGGATCAGGCACGGTCTAGGAGGATTCAACCTCCTCGCGCCTTTGAGGAACCTGTTGATCAGGTCACGCTGTCATGAGGGTCTCCTGTCCAGTGTATCGTGGTGAGCTGCTATGGCAGCCACATACACTTTCAGGGTAGAGGGAAACAGCCGTCTCTCCAGCCCTTCCTGAAGGAAAGAGCACAGACCTGATGGCGCATCTCTGTAAGTCTTCCAGTATGGCTTAACGAACAGGACTTGCTGCTCATCCTCTCTGACTTTGCACAGAGTCTGTGCAATGAGGCTCACAGGAGGAAATGCATACTTGCGTAGCCCCCGAGGCCAGCTGTGCACCAAGGCATCCATACTGAGGGGGGCCTCAGACAGGGAGTAGCACAGGGGGCAGTGAGAGGAGTCTTGGGAGGCGAACAGGCCTACCTGTGCCTCCCCGAATCTCTCCCAAATCAGCTGGACTATGTGGGGGTGGAGTCTACAGTTGAGGATGCCCAGAAGGTGAGTGGCTTGCAGAGACTTCAAGGTCTGCTGACTCCAAAGGAGGAGGTGGCAGGTGAGTTGCGACATGCGACGCGAGCGTACGCTGCCTTGACCATAGAGGAGAGGATGCTACTGAACCGGGGCAGGTGCCTGGCGAACTGGATCGCGTAGCCGAGGCAAATCGTCCTGATGAGCCACCACGAGGGGCTGGAGAGCTTTAACCAGGCCTCCAGCCTCTGCGACAGCAGCACCAGGGGGACAACTGGACTTACTGTGCCCGGGCAGGGTGATTCGTGGCAAGGCAAAGCAGGCGCCCCACCTGGAAGACAGCCCAGGGGGGATGTGCTGCTCTGTAAGCCAGCAACGGTGGCTGGTGACTGGGGCGGGCGAGCGGCCCCAGAGACCAGCACACTTACCTGTTTGCTGGCTGTCTCTTGATGGAGAACGAGGGAACAGGAGGTACTCGCATTCGCCTGATTGACCGGAAAGACTTCCAGCGCCTGGCCGTTGCAAGTGCGCTGGCCCAGGGAATGAGGAAACTGCTCTTTTATGACCATGTGGGTGCCGAGGCCCAGAGGGCACTCGGTGATGTAATACTCCCGGGGCAATGGTGGGGCTGGAGAGATGCCCCAGGCCAGACCGGTCAGGAGATGTTGCCTCATCCCTGGGCGGCCCATGTCAGGATTGCCTCAAAGCCCATCTGGGGTTCTTGGGGGACAGCTGACGGGCAGGTGTAGCCGACTTCCCAGAGGAGGATCTTTTTCTTTGAGGCCAGCATGTGGACTCCGATGGTACAGGAGCTGGGGCCAGCACCGCAGGAGAACGGCTCTGGCGAGAAGCAGACAGGGTGTGGGACCTCGGTGGCCTGAAGGCGGCTGGGTCGTGTCGCAGCAGGATGTGTTTAATCACCTCGGTCTGCTTCTTCACCATCAGAACTGATGGGCAAAATCCTCGACAGTGTCGCCAAAAAGCCCCCCTTGGGTGATGGGCACATCAAGAAAGCAGACTTTCTCAGCGTCACGCATCTCCACAAGGTTGAGCCATAGGTGCCACTCTTGGACCACAAGAGTGGACATTGTCCGGCCCAGGGCGTGTGCCAAGACCTTCATCACAGGTAAAGCGAGGTCAGTCGCAGTGTGCAGTTCCTGCATCAGCCCTGAGTCAGCCCTACCCTTGTGCAGATCTTTCAGTGCCTTGGCCTGGTGGACCTGCAGGATGGCCATGGCGTGCAGGGTGGAAGCGGCCTGACCCGCGGCCTTGTAAGCCTTCATCATTAAAGAGGAAGAGAACTTACAGGCCTTGGAAGGGAGCCTTGGTCGATCAAGCCAGGTGGCTGCGCCCTGTGGGCATAAATGCACTGCTATGGCCTGGGGAAGCCCGACATATCCCTCAGCCGCTCTGCCGTCGAGGGTAGTCAGAGAGGACAAGCCCGCGAAGCGTGTACGGGCAGTAAAAGGCGCCTTCCACAACTTCGTTAGCTCCTCGTGCACTTCCGGGAAGAAAGGCACCGGGGTCTAGAAACCAACCATCCAGCCACGAACGCTCAGGGCAGGGTGGAGGGTTCTGCTTCAGCCCGATGTTCACAGTCACCCGGGCAAGCACGGCTGCCATCTCAGCGTCTGCCTCATCCTGTGCTCTACCGCCCATGGGCGGGAGCTCAGAAGATTCATCCGCTTCCGATAGCAGAAGCCCACCCTCCGATGCCACGACCGAAAGCTCATCCTCGTCGCGAGCCGCGAACGACACATTAAACCCGCCCTGAGGCAGACCGCCTGCATCACTCGACAGCTCTTTGGGACAGAACAAGCGTGCTGGGGGATGGGAGGTCCGCGGGGGCTGAGCTGGCGGAAACGCTCCCATGCCCGTGGTGCTTGCTGACCCGGCCAGCTGAGCATCAGCCGCGGTGGCTCCTTGCTTCATGAAGAAGGAAGTGAGCCGCGACCGCAACGTTCTCATGGGCATGTTCTCGCAATGAGAACACAACCCTTCCACGAAAGCCGCCTCGGCGTGCTGGCACCTCAGACACTCGAGGCAGATTTAATGGGTATCCAGAGGGGAGAGATAACGGCCACATCCAGTAGCGCAAACGCGGAAGGACATCTTTAAAAAGACGTCAAGCATTTGCGCGAGCTCTTTTAGAGAAAATATACTCTTTAGAATATACTCTTTTTGCACCCACAGACTCAGGCTACCAAAACGCCCAGGGGAAGCACCACACTCGACCATGCGAGGGTGACCGCTGATATGCGCCATAAAAAATCCAGCAGCGTAGCAAGAGGTGAGAGGACGAACACACAAGCATTCAGCTCCGAAGAAAAAATCTGAATGAGTGATGCACGGCATCTCCTTTTATACCCGTATGTCCGGGGCGGAGAGTGGCATGCAAATTCCACTCGCCAATTTTCATTGGCCTTCTCTATTTTAAGCAAAGGTGATTGGGGCTCTCAAGATCAAACCCCTAGTGTCACTACATCGACACAACGTCGAGTGAGTGACAGACAGGGAACGTCTGTGTGCCAAGATAATGTTGTAAAGTTTAAACTAACACTGATACACTACAAATAAAAGTTTAAAATTCAGTTTTATAAGATATGTTCAAACCTTTTTGACACCCGTGGAAATATTCACACCTGTATGAATGTATGCGGTGATTGTTAATCGTCTTATTTATTTATTAATGTAAATAAGTGAGTTCCCTTACAACTCAGTACACTTGACATTGCATTGATTAACGCATATGGGGGAGTGGCTTCTTACATGACCTAGCTGAAACTTCTCTACAATAACGCCAATATTCTAATATTGGCTACGGTGTTTGAGCCCTGCCTGTTTTGGCACGAAGCTGTCCGCTATTAAAGCAGGTGCGCAAACACCATTTCTTCAGAATTTCTTCCTTCAAGACAGCGATTCATCTCTTGTCTAGAAGCCCTCTACCCTTCGCCGTCGATATACATGAGTCAGCGGGTGGAATCTTCATGGAAACGAGAAGACTCTCCTCTCCCCTGCAGTGCTCCAGCGAACATCACTCTGCCTCGCTGCTTGACTCTTCGCTGGTGAACGGGCCGCTTCAGCATCCTGATTCCCCGCAGCGCTTCGGCAGGTGCTGTGTATCCTTACAAAGCAATTGCATATTGTATATTGTGTGAAATATAAATATATTTATATACACTGGCGGCCAAAAGTTTGGGATAATGTACAGAAACACGAGTAAATGCGCATATATTGCATGTTTCTAGAGTAAAACGTGAGTAGATCTGCATATATTGCGTGTTTCTACAGTAAAACACGAGTAAATGCGCATATATTGCGTGTTTCTAGAGTAAAACGTGAGTAGATCTGCATATATTGCGTGTTTCTACAGTAAAACACGTGTAAATGCGAATATATTGCATGTTTCTAGAGTAAAACGTGAGTAGATCCGCACATATTGCGTGTTTCCAGAGTAAAACGTGAGTAAATGTGCATATATTGCATGTTTCCAGAGTAAAACGTGAGTAAATGTGCATATATTGCATTTCCAGAGTAAAACGTGAGTAAATGCGTATATATTGCATGTTTCCAGAGTAAAACAGGAGTAGATCCGCATTATTGCCTGTTTCCAGAGCAAAACGCGAGTAGATCCGCATATATTGCCTGTTTCCAGAGTAAAACGTGAGTAAATGCGAATATATTGCGTGTTTCCAGAGTAAAACGTGAGTAAATGCGCATATATTGCGTATTTCCAGAGTAAAACGTGAGAAAATGCGAATATATTGCGTGTTTCCAGAGTAAAACGTGAGTAAATGCGAATATATTGCGTGTTTCCAGAGTAAAATGTGAGTAAATGCGAATATATTGCGTGTTTCCAGAGTAAAACGTGAGTAAATGCGAATATATTGCATGTTTCCAGAGTAAAACGCGAGTAAATGCGCATATATTGCGTGTTTCCAGAGTAAAACGTGAGTAAATGCGAATATATTGCGTGTTTCCAGAGTAAAACGTGAGTAAATGCGAATATATTGCGTGTTTCCAGAGTAAAATGTGAGTAAATGCGAATATATTGCGTGTTTCCAGAGTAAAACATGAGTAAATGCGCATATATTGCGTGTTTCCAAAGTAAAACACGAGAAAATGTGCATATATTGAGTGTTTCCAGAGTAAAACGTGAGTAAATGCGCATATATTGCATGTTTCCAGAGTAAAACAGGAGTAGATCCGCATTATTGCCTGTTTCCAGAGTAAAACGCGAGTAGATCTGCATATATTGCCTGTTTCCAGAGTAAAGCGCGAGTAAATGCGAATATATTGCGTTTCCAGAGGAAAATGTGAGTAAATGCGAATATATATTGCGTTTCCAGAGTAAAACGTGTGTAAATCCACGCTGGTTTACTGCACTAGGTTGAAACACACTCGTAAATTGCGCATAAACTGAGTGACGAACTGAGTCCATTATAGCGCCTGCACGGGTCACGTGACAGTGAAGAGTTTAAATATACATTTGATACTAAAGTAATTACAGTGTATACTAGTAATGTGTAATTAAATAATATGCATAATTTTAAAATACATAAATATGTAATACATGTTTAGTATAATATTTAAATATAAATAGTAAAGAATGGTCATGGGTTAAAAATTAAAAGTGGAAAAAATTCATACAGTTGTCAAATGATAGAAATCAACATTTTGAATAGTTCTCACTGTGTTCCTGTTTTTACAGTAATTAAGCAATTTTTCACTTCTGTGTGAAATAAATAAAAATGTGCTTTGTTTGTAACTATTTCATCTTATGAATAAGGAATCTTCCATAAAAAATTTACAACATGTATTACAAAAGAAAAGTTGTCTTGGGGCTAAAAAGAAAAGAAAAGAAAAAAACCCTTTAAGGATAAACTGGTTCCTAAACACGTATTAGAAGACATAATTCCAAAATGAATATATTTATACATATCTACACCATTAAACCTTTCTCTTAAATGTAAAATGCACAAACGCATAAAACTATTTGGAGCCTGATTAAGAACATGATTTTACAGATAGATCAACACATTGCTCTGGTCATTTGAAGTTTGGAGTCACATCTCGTGAGAAGTGAAGCAAGAGGACGGAAGTCTGAAGTTTGTGTAACATCTCGAAAGATGTGGATCGAAGTGTCGTTGGTCGTGTCTAGAAAGTAACCCCCCAGTTACCTAAAGTCTCATGAGAGCCGCACTGAATGTTCACACACTGTGTTTTTTGTGTTTATTTAGAGTCCTACAGAAACCCTACACCTACCCCTAACCTTAACCCTACCACTAAATCTAACCCTAAACCTAACTTTAGTAACAGCGAATGAGACTCTCGTGAGACTTAGGCTGCCTTAGGTTACCTTCTAGACACAACCCGTGTTGTTAGTGTCCCTACACTTCTTGCTGCTAGTACACTACACAGACAGCAGCCTGTTTTTGACAGAAAGTGACAATAAGAATGCAACTGAGGCATAATGTAAGTGGACAGTGTTAACTATGAAGTGTCCCTCAGTATCATAATCATCGTTTAGATCAGTTTGTGTTTTGAAAAGCAGTTTTATGAGAATAAGTTTGCCAGCCAACTGTTTCCGTGGCAACGGCGCCTTCATTCAGTCAAGTAAACATTTTACAGTATTGCTGTTATTTCTGTCTGTAAATCATTTAATAATGCATCATAATTCATTGGATTTTGTTAGTTTTTTCTCTTAAACAGGGAAAGATCGCATTGAACGCATCAGTGAAATGCTGGAGGATCCTTTATAGAAATAGATGTTAAATATTTTAGCCAGATTTGGAAAGTAAATACTTGATGCACAAGTTCGCATTTAATCCACATTACAAATGACAACAAACATGAGATGCCACAATGACTATATTCACTGAAGACGAAACCTGTCAAAAACATGTCCAGCTCATATTTCACCCCAAAATCAATCAATGAAGCCTATATTTAGGACCATTAAGAGTTTTTTTTTTTTTAAATAACTTTAGTTTTTAAATTAGTGAAGTTAGTATTATTAAATTTGTTTAATAATTACATGATTAGGGTACAAAATTACACGTCTATTGTTTGTGGTCAAATTTGACCCCAAACACTGAGAGAATGTACCTGTAATGAACAGAGTACAAGGGTTAATATACTTTTTAAAACTCTATATTGCATGCATTATGACATGTTTGAGTTTTCTTGCATAAAACAGACCTCATTACTGAAATCAAAAACAAAATTAGAAAAATAATACATTAATATAATATTTTCAGGTATGTTTCTTGGAGACAACATTGTGCGACGATGAAACAACAAACATATTTGAGCAATTTCTCATAGCATACAAATAATAAATATGAATCTAAATGTTTTAAAATGATGTTTACTCACTAACAAATATTAGTTTTTATTATTAAATAGTTAATAATGTTATTAAATATGAAATGATTATATTTTTGATGGTTGAAAAATCAATGAAAATGGCTTTTCTTTTTTCACATAGTGCACAATGCCAGAAAAATATATTAAAATGACCACCAGGAGATATTTGGCCAAGAAAATGCATGTTGTTGTTTAATTCCTTCATCATTAACCATTTTTAACTTTCTCTTTGTGCAGCTGCAGCACGTTGTGACAGATTCATTAAACAATCTGTGCCACTGTTCAGATCAGACTGAAATGATCAGAGACCTTGTGTAGCCAGAAGCAGCACAACATTTGGCAAACGTTCTCCATATCTCTGTTTATCAACTGGATTCATCAAGTGTTTTAATTAGCCTATTTCTGCTGTAAATGTGGGCATTCGTGTGGTTATGTTTTGGCTTTCTGAAACTGGGTCCTAAAAATAGGCTTCATTTTCTACATACAAAATCTCTTATTCTTTCTGTTTGATTTAGGGGGTGAAAAATGACCCAGACAGCTATTGTATAGAGACTGTATTTCTCAGGGCCTGCTCATATGGTAATGCATGTAATTTACTCAATATCTGGTGCATGTATACTTGTAACCTGCTCTTCTGGGGTTGATGTGTTCACATGCACTAAATATAGCGCCGAGGAGGCAGCAACATGCTGATTTGCAGTTTTAGTCAACCAGAAATTACATAGAACACTGAGAATTCTTTTCATACGCACGGCCACTAAGTATATGCTTGTGTAGTGTCTTCAATAATGGTCTCCATGCCTGATTGCTGTCTGTCTGCAGTACACACTCATTACAAATTTCACCTACAGTCAAATGGGAAGGTGCTTCGTCAATAGACTACTGCGTTTGGTGACATACAATGATTTAAAGGGTCTAAATTCAAAAGATTGATAACATTTTAAATTAATGACAAAAATGACCAGTGTGAACCTCACAAAAGCATGTCAGAGTCGAAATTAAAAGTAAAAATAAAGTACAAAATTATACAGTATATTTGAAAATAATGTCTTATTACTATATAATGCATCCAGTGTTTTACTTTTGAGTTTCTAGTTCTCATTATTCTCAATGGTGATTCTCGTTACTTGAATACAGTATTTATTTTTACTGTAGTACAAAGAATACTGTAATGATGGTTAAATATTTAAAAATATTATTTTATTCACATTACAGTTATGAGAATTTTGGGGAAAATGTATTGCCATAAAAGTAATGTCATATTGCAATAAAATCTTACTGTTCCTAAAAATAGGCCTTGTGTCACTCCTGTGTGTGTGTTGGTGTGTGCGTGGCTCTATCCCTCATGTGTCACAGGTGCTGCTGATTGAGCGTGAGCATGGTTGCCATGGGAACGCTGCTCACGCTATCCCATCAGCTGATTCGCGACACCTGTTCCCCATTTCACTCTCCTTTTTTAAACCCCTCAGTGTGTCTGTCTCATTGCTGGATTGTTCAGTGTGTTTCTTTGCTCACCTCAAGCAGTCTTGTGACCGACCGACCCGCCTCTGTTAGTAACTGTTAATAAACTGACATGTACTGTTCCTCTGCATTTAGATCCTCTCTTGTGTTTACAGTGACACCTTGATTTCTTTAAGCAAAATATAATTTCTTATATACAGTATTATACTTTATTATTATTTTGGGGTTAAATATGACTTGGACATGGATTTTGAAATGATTTGATTCAGTTGGTATATTTCAGTTATAATGTCCATTTTTCTTACATATGAAAGAAATGATCTCTTGGCTAATGCTGTAAATTATACTGGGAGCCTTCTAACTTGGTATATTGTGAATTATTTTTATTTCAACAGCAGCACCCAAACTATGCACTTCAACTGCTTTTTATTTATTGTTATAAAAATCAGCACAACCAAAACTGAAGTAAACTTTAACCCTTTAAGCTTGGATATGCCATTGAGAACTGTCAAAACAGTAATTACTACAGTCGACCAACACAAAATCGTTTGAAAGTTAGAAGTTCTACTTTTCAATGCATATAGACATTATGACCAAAACTGAACAAGTGCTTTGAAACTTGCAGATAAACCAGAAGTGTTCCGCTTTGATCATTTATTAATAATTTTTTACTGTACCTATTATTGTAATCAGTAAAAACATTAAACTCTTCAAATAGTCATGTGTCATATGTTGTTGGAAAGCTCTTAAAGAGCAGAATACAATTTTGTTTTACTCACAGACAAAAATATAGAGAGCAATAGCTAAGTATATGTCTTTGACAATGATGTTGTTGTTATATGCCACGTTTTCACTTATAACTTCATGAAAAACAAACATACCAGCATAGAGGAGGTAATTATCTTTCAAACTAGCCCACACACAAGGTAATCAGATGCATAGATCATTAGATAATCCACATGAAGCACAATGTTACATATGACCACCAGGAGATGGCGCCAAGTACATGACACAGACTCAATGATGACTCAAATGACACAGAATGAAACTCATTCTGTGAAATCTCATTACTAAAATCATGTCTGCATGCTATACAAACCTTTAGTCATTGTTGTGTTTGCATGTGTAATTAGTTCTTATGTACAATTATTATGTTTTATTTGTTTGGAGAGGCTTTTGGACACTAGGATAAATTAAAATTTTTTTTATATAATGTCAAATCAGAAAAATAAGAAAAAAGGTAAATGTTTTGGTGATTTTTCAGCAGTTTCTTTGGCTGAGAGTCTCAGAATGTATCATAATCTATATCATTAAAAATGTGAAAAGTTTTCTTTACAATGACACCAAACACATGACCCTCCCCCCTTTTTTTCTTTTTTTTTTTTTTCCTTTTTTTGTTTGTCGATTTATAAGCCTTTAAGTTTGGGTATGCCACTGAAACAGAAAATCTTTAAAAACACCTTCAGAGCTTAAAGGGTTAAAGCAAAAGTAAAAGGCAGATCTTGGGATTTTAAGAATCAATATAGGGATTGTTCAAATGAAGATTAATCAGAAATGGATATTTTTACCCTGCCCTATTTTTGACAGGTTTCACGAGTCACTAGTGTAGATCTGAAGCTGTGTGTAATGGTTTAATACACTGGATGTTGTTGGTATGGTTATTCCCTGATCGGTTGACTCTTGCTGTAGTTAGAGAAAGTGATATGATTAACCTGTTAGATCAGTACCTGTGTATGTTGTTGTCTTGTGCAGGTAAACTGCGTCTGGTGTCTAAATCGAGTTGTATAGAGAAGAGTGTGGAGGCTCATAAGGGAGCTGTGCTCGCTGGATGCTCATGATGGGACGGCATCACAGGTACATTTCTATACATATTTTCATTAGAGGTGCACGACTTACAGCTCTACTAACACATGTATATATGGCACTTTACATTACTGTGAATAAATAACCAAACCAAACAGAGCCAGTTATTCTCACTTACTGAAGTTAGATGCTGTCATGTAGCCCAAATGAACAAATAGGCTAAATTTGAATATTTAAAAATATGGTTATAAATATTATATAAATGAATATGAAAATAATGAATATTTGTAAATGTATAATGGTAATAATGATCAAATCCCTCTCAAATCTTTTTAAAAGTGTGCTTTTAAGTACAGTATGTTGTCATCTCTTCATTTGTAGTTTTTCAAAAATATTTATACCTTTATTCAGTGTTTTTTTTTAAATCATATCTTATATTCGTACATTATATGTTCATTGAGTGATGGTAGCTTCATATTAACTGATGTGAGCTAGTAAGAGCTGTAGCATGTGTTCATGTAGAGTAATAATCTAAACCAACAGGTGTCAAATGAAAAAATGTTCTACTTCATTACAGATGTTTAGAATTTTTACAGTGAGGCATGAGTCCATTTGAAAAGCCTGTGAAAACATTTGGAATGAGAGTTTGAGATGGAATTGAATGTGTGATGTTTGTCTTGGTGTTTTGTGAAGCTGGTGAAGATGGGCAGCTGAAGATCTGTTCTAAGAGTGGCATGCTGAGGTCTACTCTGGCCCAACAAGGTAACAACACACTAACTAACTCTAGTTAAACACGTGAAACCTACTTACATTTTGTCAAAATGGTGTTATGAGTGAAATTGTGTTTATTACAGCCGATTTATACTTCTGTGTCGAACCTGTGCCGTAGGCTGATGTTCACCTCTCTAAAAATGTAACAACGTGTCATGTTAACGCAGACCACAACGGCTGTAGGATGATAAAAAGATATCTGAGATAGATTATTTTAAAATCTATGCATCATATCCACAGATCAATGATCGTGTCACATTGTGTTTGGACTCATTTTCGTTTTTTGGGAGCATGCTGTTTTTATATTCTGTTTATTTCATGAAGTTACAAGCGAAAACATTACAAAAGACACGTTTACAACTTCGGGTGTTTTACTCTATATAAATATTCAGATCTGTATAATGTTCTAACCGTATGTTTCACAGTATTATGTATAATAAATAATCATATTTCATAAGTTATGAAAACGAAATGTGTCTAATTTGTCAGCAATTTAAAAAGCATCTGTTAGAAGCTGGTAAAGCTTCTAAGCTTTAAAATGACACCCATTTTTTATTTTGTATTATTTAAATGACTCAAAAGCAAGCATACAGTATATGCCTGATTTGTTTTCTCTATGCACAGAAAACAACATGTATAATAAATAATATGTACCTAAATCTTTTTTAATGCTACAGTAATTTAATTTATACTTTTAAATCCACAAATTGCATATGCCTTTGTGTATTTATGAAATGTAGAGTTATTTTAGAAATGAAATCATTTTCTCTCAATATACTAATACTGGCAGTTTGGCTGTGTATTCACAGAATGACGCAGACACACCAACACAGAACTATAAATGAAAAGCCTTCGGCATAGGTTCGACGCAGAAATATAACTCTGCCTTTAGAATATGATCTGTCCTGTGACAGACGGGTTTAATTCAACTATACTCAGATTCACAGAAAAGTTGGTGAAGTTTCTGTGTTTTGGTTGTAGGGCATCACTCATCTACGAACATGCAAACTCCAGCATCTATACCCTGTGTGTTCTAGTAAACTTGTCTGATGTTAAGTTGAACATGTGTGTGAGTCGGAGACTTCATGACCATTAGTAATCTTTCCCAGATCTACTGTAGTTTCTTCAGTGTCTCCACTTGATTGACAGTGAAAAATGTAATGTCTAATATCCATCTTCTCTGTGAGAGAGAAATCCTACTGATTGTGTGAAGTTTGTGTGCATGAAAGCATGTTTGATTGATCCTGCTGTTGTGTGTCTGTGCAGGGCCGAGAAGATGAACTCATCAAACAGTTGTGGCAATTTTGCAAATGGTATTTCAGCGCAACAACCCACATCATATTCACTATTCACACGCAGACACATGAGTGAAATAGCACTGCCCTGTGAGTATTTAAATGATGCCTTTGTTATTCTTTTCCGTGTAAACAAACACCTAAATTACACTTAGTATAGATTGCGCTTCATTCACGAAACGCAACTAAAATACTCTTATCAGTCTGTATCAGTCTGATTGAAGAAGGGAACCTTGATGATAGCATCATTTATATATCTTTTTCTCCATGAGCACTTTCCTTTCAAAAATGTGTGCATTGGATTTGTAAAAGCAATTAACAGCTTGATTCTTATAAATGAAATGAAACTCTAATTAAAGTGATATTACCACATTATTGCGGCCTTTAATATTCGATCATAGTTTGAGTAGTCTGACACGTCAACCTCTGAGTCAACCAATCACACGATGAGTTTGGGACAGAAAGGTGGTTGAAGTGTTTGGGAAACCCGATTAAAAAAACCTGGTCATTGTTGGTGCATATTCAGAAATGCCACACTGCAGCTTTAAATTCATATATTAATAGGTATGATTGTTTAACCTGTTTATGTTCCAGTGGAAAGCTCAAGATGGCATCATTCTGAAAGTGCACTGGAGTGCAGTGAATGATCTCATACTGTCAGGAGGAGAAGACTGTTGATGTAAAGTGAGTACATACATATAATACAACATACATCCCATCACAACAAGGCACAACGTTGCTTTGGATAAAATAATTTCCTAAATGATGAAGCCATGTAGTGTGTGTGTTATTAAAGGCATACTGTTATATTGCTGTCACAACACTGTGCATTGTGCTAATTTTAGGAAAGTAAAATTCACTTCATGTATTTGCGTAATAAAATAATGCTTGTAATATGTAGGCACTTGAGGTTGTGTTATATTGCAAATATAATCACTCCACTATGTGTCGTGTCTAACAACATCTAACAATTAGCTATGACTTTATTCACACACGACCTCTTGTACCTTGCTGCTTAAAGATGCTGTGATGTGTGACATAAAGTGTCAGAGATACTCACTCACAGCATGTGTTACTGTGAATAGTTGTGTGTCTGGATGAGACTGTACAGACACTTCAGGCTGATGTTGATCAGTGTTCCTCTCTGCTGGTCAGGTGTGGGACAGTTACGGGTGTCTGCTGTTCTCCAGTGCAGCTCATGATTACTCCATCACCGCTGTGTCCTGGGCTCCTGACGGTGAGCTGCTCGCTGTGGGCTCCTTGAGTACACTCAGATAAGTGTGATAAGACTGCGGTAAGAACACACCATCTACTCTTCTCAGCCTTTAATAAATTACGTTCTTTAGGCATGCTGGTACATTTCCAGACATATTCATCCAGGAACCCGAATATATGATGTGAAAATAATCTACTCTGCTTTTGTTAAACAAGTACAATTGAACCACGAGGAACAACTTTCTTGGTATAAATAGCACTTACAGGCCCCCAGAAATATATGGAAACACTTCCAGGAGTGTTGTGTTAGACACTGTTGGACAGGATGTTCAGTTCTGCAGACCACTGACAGCACCTCACACACACACACCAACTGACTGCATGTTTACTTACTCTAAATGAGTGACAGAGATGAGCACATTTACACACACACACACATGTGTAGATGTTGTACTGTGTTAAAGTCATTCAGTGAGCTCTGCTCCAGAGAGTCTCATGTGTCATGTGTCATGTCTGATTGTTTACAGTATGTGTTGTATACACAAGTGATGTGGTGTTATCTGAAGGAGAGATGCAGCTTTGTTACTGACTTTACTACATTTGTCAGTAGTGTGACAGTAGTTCAGCTGTTATCTGAAGCTTTTATAGACAGCATGTGGTGTAGCAAAACTTATTTTCATAATGTTTCCCACAACACATCTTCTCTTGTCAGGATATGTAGTTAAGAATACACTTCGCTTGTGAACGCAAAGGAAAGATTACCTAATGTTGTCACTACTGCACTGTTCATTTTCAGCTTTTTATTTTAGTCATCATTTTTTTATTTCAACAAATTGTCCTTTAAATTAAGTCAGTATTTCAGTTAGCTTTACTGAAATGGCATATCATTTTAGTGGACATAAATAACATTTTTGTTGACAATAAATTGACAAAAGCATGTACCAAACTGTAACATTAACCAAATATGTAAATATAAATAAACTACTTATAATACAGTATTTAAACAAGTATCAAACATATGAAATATGTTTAATATGTAAGATTATAAAACATGCGAAAACGTCATGGTTACTGGTGTAACCTCCGTTCCCTGATGGAGGGAACGAGACGTTGGTGTCGATGTAGTGACACTAGGGGTCACTCTTGGGAACCCGAGACACCTCTGGTCTTTGATAAAAGGCCAATGAAAATTGGCGAGTGGTATTTGCATGCCACTCCCCCGAACATACGGGTATAAAAGGAGCTGGTATGCAACCACTCATTCAGGTTTTACGCTGAGGAGCCGATATAAGGTCCGGCCATTTCAGCGGGTAGTTCAGCGTTGTGGCAGGAGGGACCAACGTCTCGTTCCCTCCATCAGGGAACGGAGGTTACACCAGTAACCATGACGTTCCCTATCTGTCACTCACTCGACGTTGGTGTCGATGTAGTGACACTAGGGGTCCCTATACAAAACGCCACAAGGCTGAACTGTGTTACGTGAACTGGCGGTGTGTGGTGGGCAGACTTGCTGTGTGCCTCATAGCCAGCACACCAGGTCGACACGTAACCTCCCCCAACACAGTTATGAGTGTCGAACGGCCCTTTTTGGGGACAAGTCGACTACCCAGAGATAGAGACAGGCTTAACCCAGTCGTGGCCTCTTTCCCCTTCTCTTTTTCCACTCCCTAAAAAAGAAGGGGGATTATCCGACTGGGCCGCCAGGTCTAGTCGGGGGGTGTCCCTCCCAAGGGGAGGACACCGCGGAGACCACACCTCGCCCCAAGAGAGGGGGGATATTTAAGTGGAAGAATACATCACATGGTCTTTCCAACCATGTGGAGAGCCTTCAAGGTAGATCCTACCCAATGGGGGAGGAGTTACTACAACATGGAGACTGAGGGGCTCTGCCCAAGGAAGACGCAGTTTGCCAGTAGGGAAACGAACTAGCGGAAGATATAGATCGCATGGGGTTAGCCTTACAGGGAACCGCCACATGCGGAGCACCTACCCCAGAACCGGGCTCTTAGTTAGCGCGTGTACTGGGCCGGCAGCGAGTCTCTCCGAAAACTCGACTGCCACAGGGCTCGGAGGAAGTCAACCAGGGAACAACTTTTGTGAACACTACTGGGAATTAACAGCGCATGTCTTCAGCTCAAAAGGAGGTGGAAGGCGCTATGTGCAAGCGATACACCCGGCCGGCTATCCCGGGCTTATCCGCTTGTGTTGCGTGCCACTACCTGGGACGAAACCGGTTCCACCCGGAGGTTGTAGAACCTTGCAAAGGTGTTGGGTGTTGCCCAGCCCGCTGCTCTGCAATGTCTGTTAGAGAGGCACCTCTGGCCAGGGCCCAAGAAGCCGCTACACCACGGGTAGAATGGGCTCGTAGCCCTACCGGGGGCGGCATGTTTTGGGCGAGACATGCCATAGTTATGGCGTCAATGAGCCAGTGGGCGATCCTCTGCTTGGAGACAGCGCTTCCTTTCCGCTGTGCACTGAAGCAGACAAAGAGCTGCTCAGAGAGTCTAAAGCTCTGCGTGCGATCCAAATAGATGCGCAAAGCGCGCACCGGACACAGCAACGCCAGGGCTGGGTCTGCCTCCTCCTGGGGCAGCGCTTGCAGGTTCACCACCTGGTCCCTAAAAGGAGTGGTGGGAACCTTGGGCACATAGCCCGGTCGGGGTCTCAGGATCACGTGAGAATAACCCGGACCGAACTCTAGGCACGTTTCGCTGACAGAGAACGCTTGCAGGTCACCTACCCTCTTGATGGAAGTGAGCGCAGTCAGGAGGGCAGTCTTCAAGGAGAGTGCCTTAAGCCCGGCTGACTGCAAAACTCAAAGGGGGCTCTCTGTAGACCCTGAAAAACTACAGAGGTTCGATGAGGGAACAAGGCATGGCCTGGAGGGATTCAGCCTCCTGGCGCCTCTTAGGAACCTGATGATCAGATCATGCTTCCCTAAGGACTTACCGTCGACTGCGTCATGGTGTGCTGCTATGGCAGCAATGTACACCTTCAAGGTGGAAGGGGACAGCCTCCCTTCCAACCTCTCTTGCAGGAAGGAAAGCACTGATCTGACTGCGCACCTCTGGGGGTCTTCCTGATGGGAAGAACACCACTTAGCGAACAGACACCACTTAAAGGCATACAGGTGCCTCGTAGAGGGAGCCCTAGCCTGAGTGAACGTTGCCAACAGCGCCCCAGCCCGTTTTGGAGGCGTCTGTCGTGACCACGACGCGCCTGGAGACCAGTTCTAGCGGAACACCTGCTCGTGGAAACGAGAGGTCGGTCCAAGGGCTGAAAAGACGGTGACAGACCGACGTAATGGCCACGCGGTGTGTCCCGTGGCGCCATGCCCATCTCGGGACTCGAGTCTGGAGCCACTGCTGAAGCGGCCTCATATGCATCAACCCGAGCGGGGTGGCCACCGCCGAGGACGCCATATGCCCCAGGAGCCTCTGAAAATGTTTCAGTGGAATCGCTGTTTTCTGTTTGAACGCCTTCAAACAGGCCAGCACCGACTGGGCGCGCTCGTTCGTAAGGTGCGCCGTCAAGGAGACTGAGTCCAACTCCAAACCGAGAAAAGAGATGCTCTGAACCGGGAGGAGCTTGCTCTTTTCCCAGCTGACCCGAAGCCCTAGTCGGCTGAGGTGTGAGAGCACCAGGTCCCTGTGTGCGCATAACCCGTCTCGAGAGTGAGCTAGGATTAGCCAGTCGTCGAGATAGTTGAGCATGCGAATGCCCACCTCCCTTAACGGGGCAAGGGCAGCCTCTGCGATCTTCGTAAAGATGCAAGGAGACAGGGACAGGCCGAAAGGGAGGACTTGTACCGATACGCCTGACCCTCGAACGCAAACCGCAGGAAGGGTCCGTGTCGAGGAAGGATCGAGACGTGAAAGTACGCATCCTTCGGGTCTACCGCCGCGAACCAATCTTGATGCCGGACGCTTGCTAGAATGCGTCTTTGCGTCAGCATCTTGAACGGGAGTCTGTGTAAGGCCCGGTTCAGTACTCGCAGGTCCAAGATTGGCCGCAACCCACCACCTTTTTTCGGTACAATGAAGTAGGGGCTGTAAAACCCCTTCTTCATCTCGGCCGGAGGGACAGGTTCTATCGCGTCCTTCCGTAGGAGGGTAGCGATCTCCGCGCAAGGTAGCAGCGTTTCCATCTTTCACCAAGGTGAAGTGGACACCGCTGGACCTGGGCGGATGCCCAGCGAAGTGAATCGTGCAGCCGAGTCGGACGGTCTGGACCAGCCCTCGCGACGGACTGGAAAGCGCAAGCCATGCGTCCGAGTTCCGCGCAAGGAGGACCAAAGGGACAACGTCATCGGATGTACCGGCGGGTGGGGCCTCGCGGCGGGGCGGAGCTTGAGGTGCCACACCACATCGTGGCCGTGCTGAGTCCAAGGACATCGAAGCACTTACCTGGCTCCTTGTGACCACCCCCGGAACAGCCTGGGACGGGGGAGGAAGAGGCCTGTCCTCATGACCCGTGGAGACTGTCACATCGGGGGCGGATTTGTGCCACAGCTGAGCGCTCAGGGCGGGAGATCGCCACTGGAGCGCCAACCTGCCAAATGGAGTGGTGGACGGTGGTCGTGATGCCAGCCGTACACACCGAATATGTGACCCAGGGAACATGGAAACCACTCTAGCGGAGCTCTTGAGTACTGCAGCCACTTGGGCATGCAGCGCAATTAAATGCAAAAGGTAACAAAGAGAAGATCTGCTTAACAGCTCCAGAGCAGCGGGTTTCGTTGTCCCTGGGTCGCCCGTCTCAGGGGCGCTTCGAAGACCTCCGTGGGTTCTTCGGTGCCGGCTGTGAGACGGGTGGCGTCGGCTTCCTGCGGTGGGCTCCACGCCGGGGCCGGGCCGGAGGGGCGGGCTGCGGCGGAGCTGGTGCAGTCACCGCAGGGGGACGCCCTCGGCGATGAGTAGATGGGGGGATCTTGAGCCACGCCGGGGCAGGACAAGCCGGCTAGCATCCATCTACTGCTCTACCATCGAGAACTGCTGGGCAAAGTCCTCGGTGTCGCCGAATAGGCCCGCCTGGAAAATGGGGGCAGCAAGGAATCGTGTCCTGTCGGCCTCACCCATCTCGACCAGGTTGAGCCAAAGGTGGCGCTCCTGGACCACTAGTGTGGCCATCGTCCGCCCGGGAGACCGCGCCGTGACCTCCGTCGCTCGGAGAGCGAGGTCGGTCGCCGAGCGCAGTTCCTGCATCAATCCCAGGGTGGAACTACCCTCGTGCAGTTCCTTTAGCTCCTTGGCGGACTTGCAGGAGAGCCATGGCGTGCAGGGCGGAGGTGGCTTGTCCAGCAGCGCCGTAGGCTTTGACCGTCAGAGACGACGTAAACCTACAGGCCTTGGACAGGGGCTTTGGGCACCCACGCCAGGTGGCGGCGCTCTGCGGGCATAGGTGCACCGCGAGCGCCTTTATCCACCGGGGGATTGCCGAATAACCCTTGGCCGCCCCACCATCGAGGGTAGTGAGAGCGGGGAAGCTGAAAAGATCGGGACCGGGCAGTAAAAGGTGCCTCCCACGACCTTGTCAGCTCTTCATGCACTTCCGGGAAGAAAGGAACGGGGCGGGGCGTGGCTTTGAGCGGCGCCGCGAGCCCAGGAACCAATCACTGAGCCGCGAGGGTTCAGGGAAGAGCGGTGAAATCCACTCTAACCGACGCTCGCGGCTGTCCGGGAAAGCATGTCGTCATCTCCGCGTCAGCCTGTGACTGGGCGATCGACCCCGAAGGGAGGAGCCCAGCCGAGGCTTCCGACTGGACGAGCCCGTTCTCCGATGCTGCGCTCGAGAGCTCATCACTTTCGCGGGCTCCGAATAAGAGGTCGAACTCGCCGTGAGACGAGCCGGCGGACTCACCCGGAAGCCCGATCGGGGCAGACGAGCGTGCTGGGGAATGGGAGGTCCGCGGGGGGATACCCGGCGGAGGCGGTCCCATTGGGGTCCCCAAATCGCCCCCAGCGCTAGCCGCGCTGGCCTCAAACCCGTGGGTAAAAGGACTGAGGCGGGAGCCTCTGGGGTGGCTAGCTTCCTTACGAAGGCAAGCCGCGACCGCAACGTTGCCATGGACACATTCTCGCAATGAGAATGTGACCATCCACGAACGCTGTCTCCGCGTGAGCAGTGCCCAGACACGAAAGACAGTGATCGTGACCGTTAGAAGGCGAGAGATAACGAGCACAACCAGGAATAACACACAATCGGAAAAGCATCTTTAAAAAGACGCGTCTTTAAAAAGACGTTCCGTGTGTGCGCTCTTTTAGAGAAATATATACTCTTTTAGAGGGGAAAAATGCTCTTTCAGAAAATATACTCTCTAGTTTTTCTGCCGAAGCGCCCAGGGGCATTCTCTGCAGTGCACCAGTGCAGAGGAGGGAGAAGCCGCTGAAATGCGCCGTCAGATCCAGCAGGTGAATGAACAGTAGTATTCAGCTCAATGAGCATGACCGTTCGGCTCCGAAGAGAAAATCTGAATGAGTGGTTGCATACCAGCTCCTTTTATACCCGTATGTTCGGGGGAGTGGCATGCAAATACCACTCGCCAATTTTCATTGGCCTTTTATCAAAGACCAGAGGTGTCTCGGGCTCCCAAGAGTGACCCCTAGTGTCACTACATCGACACCAACGTCGAGTGAGTGACAGATAGGGAACTGTCGTGTATAACCTGAGTTCCTAAAATAAACGCATATAATGAATATACTGACATATGAGCTACTTTTAGAAGTGACTCAGTGAGACAGTTTAGGATATTACGTTACGTGTGGCACGTTATTAAGCAAACAGTGTATTCACAACACAAGTTACTCATTCTGACAAGTTCAAGTTCACCTGTTCATTTGCTTCATTTTGTGTGCAGAAGTAAGTTCTGTTACCTTTATGTTGTAGATGATGAGAGACAAAACATGTCTTACATACAAAAGTCATCTTTATTTAAAAAATCAAGAAATCCATAATAATAAAAATACTGAAAAAGTTCAATCTAAAGGAAATGTGTATTATCAGGGCATTTATTACTTATATTTTTAAATAATTTCCTTAGAATTTTTAAAAATGCATGCTCTATACTTGGAAGCACATGTAACTTAACCTGTCCTCTGCAAGAGGTCACAATGCTAAACTGTCAAACAAAGTGTTTAAAAATGTAATATATATATATATATATACATATCAAATGAAAGGTATAGGGATCTGTAAGATATCAAACAATACATAAAGTAAACTTTAAATTATATTTTCATTAAAAATGCCTATCAAAGCTGTGTCCTCACTTTATGGTAACTCTGTCAGATTTATTTTATAATCCTGAATAAATCAGACAATGTCATGGTCAGCTGTAACTCTGAGGACCCCTTTCACATGGTCTGGTAATATTTATATTTTTATATATATTTCAAACAAACAATGTTTAAGTCTCTGCGCCCTAGTGAAAAAATAGTACACTTAAATACACTTTATTGAGTATACTTAAATGTGTTGTTAATGCACTTTAAATTGTTACACTTCTTTCCATAATGGGAAGAGTGTAAAAAGAATATACTAAATATATATAAAATTCTGTCAATGTTTCTAGTGTGTTTTTCTTTCAATTTCTTTCACCATTTTTAAATGACTATAGCTAATACTTAAAATATGCTTACATTACAGAAATGGTAAAAGTAGTCGTTTTAAAAACTACAGTAATAGTTTTTATGACTCAAAACACATTTACTGTTAACAAATTGTGCTCAACCAGTAGAAAACATCCATTTAATATGCAAGCAATGCAGTGCTCAAGTACATTTTATTGTACATTTAAATCAGAAAAAAATAAAAAAAGAAATTGGTCATTAATTGGCCATTGGTCATTCACAATCTAAATCTTTCTTTTATCTGCAAATTGTTCATTATTACATTTACGTCGTAGGTAATTCCACACATCCGCTGGAGTTGTGTTCGGAAATTCTGCCATAACAGCATCTGAGAGCAAAAACAAATGATATGTTTCCGTTTATACCACACAGACAACATTTGCATTGGTTTACACCAAAGAAAGTCACATAATACTATTTCAACACACCCTTAGCACAACCTTTAAAAATACTCGTAGTCAACTGATAATCTTTACCAGAACAGGGGTTTAATGAAAGGGCTTCAAATTAAAGTCAACAATGCACCTCACTACACACATTATAGATGTTAGAAGTAACTATGTTGGTATTGCAGCAATCAAATAAGGTAACTTTTTTTTTTTGGTGGGTCACCTGGCCGAGACTTTCCTGTGAGAGTAGATTCTTTTAGAGGTTCCTTTGAGAAGACTGAAACAGCAAGCTCAGCAAAGATGCTCATTCTTGTTCTGTTTAGCCGCTGGTAGGCTTTTTTTGGGACCAAGATTTTACTGTCAGCTAGAGGAACCTAAAAAAAGAACAACAAATAAAACAAAAGACTTTTAGCAAACAAGTTATGTGGCATAGACAAACGTACATTCTTAAAGAAGGGTGAAATGACATTTAATAACATTAACAAACAGGGAAAGGATTCAGACAGTATAAAAATAGCAGTCACTGAGGATATTTTATTTGACATCGGCCGGGAGCCCTGGTCATCATTAGAGTCTCCCCAAATAAATGAATAAGCACAATTTTATACTTTGTAGTTAGTTCCAAAATAGCAGTATTAAGCACGCGTCCTCATTGTGATTGGTTTATGACCTAAGCTGATCATACCTGTTATTTTACTGTAAGCATTTTAAAAAGTCTAGACAATCTGATCACATGATATATACATATAGCATTCAAAAGATACATGGTCTTTGGGGTGAGCATCCTAGTGTGTGCATTGTCTGCACATACCCCTTTTTACCCTTTTCAAGGCCCATTACATCGGTTTCTTTATTGCAGTATAAGCACTTTCTTTCAGAGCCAAAAACAGGAACTATAGGTAAAACTAATAAGAACCCACAGAAGTAAATGACAAAATGTTTTATTTACTCTAAAATGCTTTTCTTTTTATCCTTCAAATCAGCATTCAATCTTCATCACAATACCATTTCTATCTCACTGTCTGGCAATGATGAGGTTCCAGGGGTGGAAGACACTGATGTTCTTCTGTGAATGGTTTCAGAGCCACCTTGAATAAATGCAATACATTCCTTCACAGACTTCACCAACGCTGGCAACTCTAGTTGAATTTGTTGTGAAAAAGATAATGTATTAGAACAAGACTACAATGGATAGACAAATGACAGTTTATTTACTTGCACTCCTCTAAATAAAATCTTACAGGTCCACCTACTCTTAAGAGCTTCAATGACAGATTCATTAAGCTGCACCATAATGGGGTGTAATAATGGATTTATTTCTGGGCTTTCACCCTCCCCATCATTCTGAAATAACTAGCATTTAAATACAAGACAAGGATACCATCAAATTTGACTCATTTTAAACAAAATAAGACATATGGACAGGGACCATTGCACTGTCTACCTATAATTGCACAATAACAGTAAAAATACATTAGGGGAAAAAAGTTAACATTTAAGTATAAAGATAACTTTACAAAATCATTTTAAGAAACTTACATTGTCACTTTGTTAACCTCCCTGCTCAGCCAAGTCCATTTTTGTTTTATTCAAAGGGTGTGTGACTTTCAAGGCCCTTTCTTTAATAAGAGTAGCCTTAAGGTCCTCTGCAACTTGAACTTTTGCTGCCTGGGAAAGCCTTGCACTCTTGGTCTCAGACAAAGACAAAAAACGCATGCATTGTGCAAAAAGGACACACTTTTGAAATATATAGGGTTCAAAATGTTTTTTGTCCCACTGGCTAGCCACTACATTTTGATGTAGCTTAAGGATTGTAAAAAACAGTTAGGAACTTTGATCTCAACTCCCTCTTTCTTGAAATCAATAGTAGGCTATGTCAGGCATGATAATTTATTGCAGCCCAATCTTATTTACTGGCCTGCACAACTCCATACTGTGTACAGTGGATGTCATGGCATCTGGTGATCCACTTCTCTTCTTCATTTGCTGCCCTCTTTTATCAGTACTCCATATGTCTTTTCCTTTTTGAAAGGCATTTTTTATCTCCACCATATCTTTATATGTTTCTGACAAAATAAAGATGTACATCACATTTTGAACAGGCCAACTACCTACCAACCACCTAAAGAAACAACATGTGTAAACCTCCAAACAGTAGTACTTTAGCAGCATCTGTCTTTGGTCCTTTTGTGCTGGGACAGTTGATTTCAATCCAGCCTTCATCACTGTCAAGGTCAGGCCGACTGGTCACTTGGGCAAACTGACCCATCCTTTTATCTTTAATAACAGAAATGTTGTAGACTTTCACTTTCTTGTCAGTCATATAAAATAGGGCAAATTTGAATTTCTCCATCAGAGACAGCTTAGAGCTTAGTATAAGTTTGAACAAGCAGCTTGCAAAGTGAAAATGCACGAATTATTTAAACTTAATTAGTTAGATATGACACTAGCGTGTGAGCTGGTGATGAAAGCTTCCTATTGGCAAGGATAAACTAACAGGGCAGCAACAACTCATTAGTAAATTTTGTCGGTTCATTTTGTACTGAGTTCACATGAAAGAGGAATCCTTCTGACCTAGGACAGGCACTCATGGCATACAAACGTAGCCTCAAGAATTATATAAATTTGAATGACACAGAATTGGCTGTGCCCAAAACAACAAAGTACAGACAACTACACAATCAACAGGTAAAAAGATAACATTAGAATATTTGTTAAGTGTTTGGAGTAGACTAATTAAAAAAAAAAAAAACAAAAAAAAAAAATAGAGCTAAAGCTCCAAAGTTTTTGGTACAGGCGTTCCAAGGCTACATTTTAAATGACAAAGCATTATAAACAAAATAAATAAATAAATAAAATAATGGGCAAACTTTATAGTAGCCCTAGTCTAAGCAACAAGTTACACTTTTGATTTCAGTAAATTGTTCTATCTTTGGTTGTTTTTATAATTAGGATTTTGTTTGTATTTATTGCAGCCACATAATAAATATTGCAAAGGCTACAAGAGATTTATTAAATTGGATAGTTTTCTTCCTAGAACATCTGCCTACAGAAGGAATGTCTTGAAAAGAGGTAAGGACAGATATGACAGTATGCCTTTTTCAAAAGATTTTTAGAAAAAAATTCTCACAGACTCATTCTACTGAAGGACATGTGGTCAGCAGCCAAGGAGAGAAAGGGAACCTGGAGGGAGAACAAGGTTTTAGAGAGGAAGAGGTAGAGAACTGTGGAGAAGAGGAGAGAGCAGGAGAAAGTGTCAGCCAGGGTAGAGCATGGAGAGAGGAAAACCGAGAAGAATCTGGAAAAGAAAGGGGACAGAAGGAAAGAGATGAGATGGAAAGTGCTGAAGAGCAGAGAGGACAGGAGGAAGAGTGGAGAGAGGACCAAAGAGGATCTCCAAGTGAAACTAGACATGAAAATGACTTGAAGGTAAATAAGAAAAATTAAAAGTATATTTCCTTAATATCAGAGACAACGAACTTTGATCTGACAATTTTTTATTGGCACAATTTTTTTTAAATTTGTACTGTAAAGAGAAGATAACTTTTATCACTTGTTTGTCCTCTATCACAGATGCCATGTAATGATGATCTTATTTATCCTGGTGCTTCCCTTACAAAAGGACAGAGCCTGCTCTTGCTCATGTCATTTGTGCTTAGGCACAATCTGAATGGAGTAGCTCTTAACCATCTTATTGAAATTTTTAATGAACATTTCCCTGGCTTTGTACCAACAACAAAATATATTTTTGATCAAGCATATGGAGAATTTGGCTATTATGAGCCACACTTTTACTGTATTAAGTGTGAAAGCTACCTAAAAGCTAGAGAGATGAATGTTTGTTTTGCAGTTATGATTTTGACATTTAATCAAATCTAAGAGCTGGCTCTTATTTTCTTGTGCTCTCTCTGTCAACTCAGTTGGTAGACATTTTGGAGAAGCCTACAATGCATTTAAATAGACAACAGTCACTTCCAGGTATGATTTGTGATATACAGTGTGGAGCAGAATATCAGAAACTTAAACAGAGTGGAGAAACGGGGCATGATGACGTAATTGATAAGTCATCATGCCCCATTTCTCTACTCTGTTTAAGTTTCTGATATTCTGCTCCACACTGTATATCACAAATCATATGGAACTGTGATGGATTTCCAGTTTTTGAGAGCAATAACTACCAGATATGGCCTATTCAGGGTCAAATCATAGAGCTTGTACCAAAAGATCATCAAAGTAACATATGTATGCCATGCTTATGGTTTGGTGCATATAAGCCAAATATGAAAACATTTTTGACATCATTTGTGTCAGAGCTCAAAGACCTGGAACAAAACTGAATTAAATGGAGGGACTCTGAAAACAAAGTCTACTCTCTGATCTGCTCATCAGATTCTGTTGCACGTCCCCTCCTCAGAAATACCAAACAGTTCAACGGAAAATATGGGTGTGACTCTGGTCTACATACTGGTGGTGGCCCATACACCTGGGAGACACCAGAACCACCACTTAGGACAGAGACAGAACATTTTGAATGCGCCATTTTGGGAACACCAGTTGAACCAGTAATGGGTGTGAAAGGCCCATCACTTCTGATGCAACTTCAGAAATTTAACATTATCAGTGGATTTGTTCCTGAGTACCAGCATAGTGTCTGTCTTGGCACAACAAAGCAACTTGCCTCTCTCTGGCTAGACAGTAAACACCATGACAAAGACTGGTACATAGGCACAAAAACCAGTATTGTAAATAAAGAGTTACTCGCTATTGAACCACCAGTAGAGATCACAGGGGCACCGAGATGAATCACTGATCGTAAGTTCTGGAAAACTGCTGAATGGAGATCATTTTTGCTTTATTATGCATTACCTGTTTTAAATGGAATTTTGAAGAGGAAGTATTGGAACCATTTTTTTTATTAGTTTTTTCTAGACCAGACATGAACATTCCAGAGGTCTGGACACGGGTGCCAGATGGTGCCCCGTCCCTGAGAGAGGAGAACCCTCCTCAGGGGAACTCGCCAAGGAGGGGCTGTCGCGAGGAGTGTGAGGTCCGAGACCCAAATCTGGGTGGGCCAGTAGGGTAGTTGACCTGCTCCTCGTCCTCCCTGACCTTGCACAGGGTCTGTGCAAGTAGGCTCACTGGGGGGAACGCATACTAGCGTGGCCCCTGGGGCCAGCTGTGTGCCAGCGCATCTGTGCCGAGGGAAGCCTCGGTCAGGGCATACCAGAGCGGGCAGTGGGAGGATTACTGGGAAGCGAACAGGCTTACCTGCGCTTGACCGAATCAACTCCAAACCAGCTGGACCACCCTTGAGCGTGACCTGTCGCGACAGCATGTCTGCCATGCTGTCGAGGTCGTGTGGGATGTGAGTGGCTTGCAACGACTTGAGTCGCTGCTGAGTCCAGAGGAGGAGGCGGCGGGCGAGTTGCGACATGCGACGTGAACGCAAGCCACCTTAGCAGCTACTGTACGCTATCAGCGCTGTGTTGTCCAACCTTGACCAACACGTGCTTGCCCTGGATCAGTGGCCGAAGCCTCCACAGGGCGAGCAACGTTGTGAGCAACTCGAGGCAGTTGACATGCCAACGCATTCGCGGCCCTGTCCCAGAGCCTGCGGCTGCGTGCCCGTTGCACACGGCGCCCCAGCCACGCTTGGAGGCATCTGTCGTAACCACAACACACCTGGGGTACTTGCACTAAGGGGACTCCTGCCTGCAGGAATGCAAGGCCATCCAAGGGCTGAACAGGTAGCGGCAGATCGGCGTGATGACCACACGATGTGTGCTGCAGCACCATGCACACCTCGCGACTTGAGTCTGATGCCAGTGCTGAAGCGGTCTCATGTGCATCGTCCCGAGTGGCGTAACCTCTGTCGAGGACGCCATATGCCCCAGAAGCCTCTGAAAAAGCTTCAGTGGGACCGCCGTGCTCTGCCTGAACAACTTCAGGCAGTTCAGCACTGACTGCGTACGCTTGCTCGTGAGGCACGCCATCATAGAGACTGAGTCTAACTCCAACCCAAGAAAAGAGATGCTCTGTACCGGGAAGAGCTGCTCTTTCCCCAGTTGACCTGAAGCCCCAACCTGCTGAGGTGCCTGAGCACCAGGTCCTTGTGAGCACACAACAAGTCTCGAGAGTGAGCTAGAGCCAGCCAGTCGTTGAGACAGTTGAGGATGCGGACGCCCACTTCCCTTAGCGGGACAAGGGCTGCCTCTGTGACTTCCGTGAAGATGCGAGGCAACAGGGACTGACCAAAGGGGAGGACCTTGTACTGGTGTGGCCAGCCCTCGAAGGCGAACCGAAGAAAGGGGCTGTGCCAAGGAGAAACCGAGACATTGAAGTACGCGTCCTTCAGGTCTACTGCCACGAACCAATCCTGATGCCGGACGCTTGCTAAAATGCATTTCTGCATCAGCATCTTGAACGGGAATCTGTGCAAGGCCCGGTTCAGAACTCGCAGGTCCGGGATTGGACGCAACCCACTGCCTTTCCTTGGTACGATGAAGTAGGGGCTGTAGAACCCCTTCTTCATCTCAGCTGGAGGGACAGGCTCTACCCGGGGAGGGAGGGTCTTCCTACACTTGAGGTAAAATGGACGCCGCTGAACCCAGGCGTGTGCCTGGCGAACTGAATCGCATAGCTGATTCGGACGGTCCCGGTCAGCCATCATGATGGGTTGGGGAGCACAAGCCACACCCCCAAGCTCCGGGCGAGGGGGACCAAGGAGACAGTCGTGTCGGATGTACCGGTGAGTGGGGCCTCGCGGCGGGGCGGAGCCGGAGGAGCCACATTGAGGGGGCTCGGACCCGTGCTGAGTCTGGGGACATCGAAGCACTTACCTGGCTCTGGGTACCAACCATAGGACCAGTCAGCGACAGGGGAGGAGGGAGCCGTCCTTGTAATCTGTCACAACCGCACAGGTGGGTGTGTTGTGCCGCAGCTGGATGCGCAGTGGCGGGGGGCCCACCTCTGCAGCGTCATGCCTGCCATAAATGTGCGGTGTCTGGTGATCACAATAACAATGGCCGTAAACACCGGGTGTGTGACCCAGGATGGGTCGCCCATCTCAGGGGTGGCTAGAAGCCTTCCTTGGGTTCTTGGCGGTGGGCTGTGAGACGGTGGGCATCTGCTTCCTGCGGGTGGCTCTATGCCGGGGCAGGGTATGCTGAATAGCCTCCGTCTGCTTAACTGCCGAGAACTGCTGGGCAAAGTCCTCGTCGATGTTGCCGAATAGGCCGACCTGGGAGACGGGGTCGTCAAGGAACCGTACCTTGTCAGCTTCCCTCATCTCGACCAAGTTGAGCCATAGGTGGTGCTCCTGGACCACCAGGGTGGACATCGCCTACCCGAGAGTCCACGCCGTGACCTTCGTCACCCGGAGGGTGATATAGGTCACCGAGCGCAGCTCCTGCATCAATCCCGGGTCAGAACTACCCTCGTGCAGTTCTAAGCACCTTGGCTTGGTGCACCTGCAGGAGAGCCATGGCGTGCTGGGCAGAGGCAGCCTGTCCAGGGGCACCATAGGCCTTAGTCACATGAGACGACATAAACCTACAGGTGCTGGACGGGACTCTCAGGCGGTTCCACCAGGTGCCGGTGTTTTGTGGGCACAGGTGCACCGCAACCGCCTTATCCACCTGGCAGCCCCACCGTCGAGGGTAGTGAGAGCGGAGGAGCTCGGAGACAGGGTCCGCGTCAGCCTGTGACTGGGTGACCGCACCCGAAGGTGGGAGCCCAGTCGAGTCCTCTGTGTCAGACCGGACCAGCCCACTCTCCGATGCTTCAATCGAGAGCTCATCCACTCATCCCTGAGATGAGCCGGCGGTCTCATCCCAGAACTCGACTGGGGCAAACGAGTGTACTGGGGAATGGGAGGTCCGTGGGGAGATACCCGGCAGAGTGGCTCCCATTGGGGTCCCCAAATCACCCCCAGTGCTAACCGACGCGGCCTCAAACCCGTAGGTAGAAGGACCGAGGCCGTGAGCCACTGGGGTGGCTTTCCCTCTAACGACGGAAAGCCGCGACCGCAACGTTGCCATGGTCATGCTCTCGCAGTGAGAACATGACCCATCCACGAATGCTGTCTCCGTGTGGGCAGCGCCCAAGCATGTAAGACAGCGATCGTGGCCATCGGAAGTGGAGAGGTAACGACCGCAACCAGGAAATAAACACAGACGGAAAGGCATCTTTAAAAAGACACTCTCCGTCAGTGCCACTCTTTTAGTAGGGAAAATATATTCATTTATCGCAAGAATATATATCTTTTAGACTGTCGAAGTGCCCAGGGGCGTTCTCTGCACTCCACCGGTGCACGAGGGGGAGAAGCCGCTGTAATGCGCAATAAATCCAACAGCTTCCTTAGAGGTGAATGGAACGGCAGAGGATTCAGCTCGCTGAACACAACCGCTCGGCTCCGAAGAGAAAACCTGAATGAGCGGTTGCGAGCCAGCTCCTTTTATACCCGTATATCTGAGGGAGTGGCATGTAAATTCCACTCGCCAATTCCTAAGGGCGACCCCTAGTGTCACTACATCGACACAACTTCGAGTGAGTGACAGATAGGGAACTACATGTCTCAATTGTACAACATACGGTTAAGATGGAAAAATATTCAATTTTGTCAACTCAATTTTTAGAATAGTATGAAAACAGAAATAAAATTATAGCATGTATTTTATAACTTAACTCCTTTAATGAACAGCATTATTAGATAATTAAAGATTTTACACACTTGTTGGATGGATCAAATTAAAATAGCATGCTTTTAGTGTGTCTGACAGAGTTGACAGATATTACAGTAAGATGTAAGTTAAAAAGTGAATAAATGTCAATTTTCAGAAAAAAGTGTTTTTATAAAAACCTTTTCCTTTACATGGTTCATTAGCTGAGACCTTTTTCTACAAATATATCCATTTCAAATTAATTTAGGATTAAAATACAAAAACTTGTCCCTTATCTCAAGAATCAGTGGGATATAGCTGATTAATCTCACATATAAAGGATTTCTAGATTTTTCTTTCTTTAAAAAAAGAAATAAAAAACAGTGTTTGTGCACTGTTAAAAGGGAGACCGATTAATCGGTGGCAATAGTTGCATTTTTGAACTTTCACAAAAATCAGTTATCAGCAAAAATGTATGCTGATAGTTGCTGATTTGTTTTTTTTATTCCTCTGTGTTCCTCTGTGGCCAGTGCTGAAGGATACTACAGTTAGAATGGTTTGATTGTCCTTATACTTCATTAAACTTCATCTGGTAAATATATAGGCTATAAAAAGCTTAATTTGGTAAATACTTAAATATAGAGCACTTCATCAGAACCCAGTCTTAGTCATTTCAAAATAAGAGTCCCTGGTGTGTTTCAGGCTTGTTTAATTACTGGTTTATAAGTTCTGCGTTATTTTTTTCTGGTCATTATTAGGGTTTTGGTTGTACAATAAACTGCATCTGGGATTTTATTCAATTTAGACTCTTGTAGTCTCTGTGTCTGTGCCTGTCATTGTAAGAAAAAAACGTAACATTCTATAAATCAATAAAAATAAAAATACACTATCGGTCAATTAATCGGTTATCAGCCTTTTCCACCACCTTAGATATTGGTCGAACTCTATTGTTAATATCTTGCATTATTATTTTTTTCGTCATATTTTCATAAACAGTATGTTTTAATTAAAATCATCATGATGTGTCTTTTTTGCTTCGTCTTCATTATCGTTGACAAAATGAGTCCAAATTTCGTCCATAATTCTGTTGATGACATTCACACTGCACTACTGAACTCACAGCCAATGAAGATGATCCAATAAAAGCCCATAGTGACCAGGAGCTGTCAAGCTACAAAAACAACAAAAAACACTGTAATCATAAACATAAATTTCATAAATTCATATAACTTGTGCACTTCTGAAGTCGTTTGATAGATCTGTGTGATGAAGAGACTGAAACTGAATTCATTAATTACTTTGCAGCAGCTCTCAAATCTCATGTGCACTTCCACATTCAAACCTGACACATCACGACACACACAATACATCAAATCATTGGCTGGTCAGTGAAAATGTCATAAAACTGACCAGAAACCCTACTATCTTTGGAATATCTCTGTCTGTAGTCATGCTGTCTCTCTCTTTGTCTGTGTAGTGGCCGTACTCTCTGGAGAAGTCAAGCACAGGCAGTGTGTTCAGTCTGGTGTGGTCTGCTGATGGCACTCAGCTGGCAAGAGCGTGTGGAAATGGACACGTGTTGTTCGTTCATGTCGTAGAGCAGCGCTGGGATTGGAGGAACTTTAAGATCACTCTCACTAAGAGATGCACTGTGCAGGTACACACACACACATGTATGTTATCAGTGTCAGTCACGACACATCACATTGCTGGAACATTTAAAGAGAGCGATCGGGTGAATCACGTTAAATCTGTTCTGAACATGTACCACAGACAGAGTAGAGTGCTGCCCCTTTATTTTGATGCACACAGCACGTGCATTCAATACATTAAATGAAATAACAGCCTTTTACTGTGGAATAGAACTAGATAGCACACACACACACAAAAATGCCTGAGTTGTTTGTGTAGGTGCATAAATGATGCAGTGCATGTTGTGGAGTTCAGGGATCGAGTGATTAAAGCGTCTTTGGCTCATGCTAATCTGGTGGTCACCACCCCTCTGCAGTGCAGTGCAGTTACATCTACAGGTGCTGTTCATTCACTCTCACACACATCAGTCATATATCACTCACTGTCACTCATGTCATTTATACTTTTGTGTTTCAGTGTGAAAACTTGGAATATTCCACTGATCGTTGAGCTAAAGGAGGGAACAGTCAGTCTTATACTGCAGGCAGAGAGGTGACTATACCAACATCCTTTACTGTACTGTCTTCAAAGTTCCCGTGAAGTTTTCTTTGGTACATTGACATATTTCCTACTGAGACAGGAAGTTGAGGCGGGACATGGACAATGGCTCAACCCAGCTGGTGTTCAGGCGAAGAAACTGAGAAGCTATCTCCATAACAGCACACTTTTCCACTGACCTGAGAACCGAATGACGCTACTACATAACCATCCCACAAACGAACACAGCACGTCATGGTCTTTACCATCTGATTTTGATGCAACCGTCAAAAGTTATAACAAATAAAATTTATATCAGTCATTTCATACATATGGTATTGGTAAATAATATTTTATTTTAGATGGTCAGGGACCATAAAGAGGCTGGAGCCGTTCAATGCAGATGAATAAGAAACAAGCAAGTAAAACTTTACAATATACTGTATTAATGTATTGAATCACAGTGCACTAAATATAAAGAATAAAGAACAGTTACTGGCGCTGTACATTCCAAGAAACCTCAGAAAAACGCCTGCATTAAAATGTGTATAAACTTCGACCCATTTCTTCACATCCAGCTCCAGCGTTTCATTCAGAAGGGATCGTCTTTATGCCCTATTGCCTTCGAAGACAATTACCCTTCACTATGAGAACTTCAGAGTGATGAAAGTCGATAATGGTCATTCACAACTCACTTTTTATGTCATTCTTGATGGAAATTCTGTTTGGAACGACCCTACAGCATGGATGGTGCTCCCTTTGAAGTGCCCTGTGAAGGCATCATTTTGACATGTGCGCTGAACAGATGTAAGGGGAGGGATGTTCTAGTTCTAGAAAGCATTTGATTAGACAAAGTTTCTCAACAGCTGGAAGAGAGAGACTGCAGATTTGGCCACCTATTAGAACTGCTCCTGGCTTTCAGTTTGATTCCAGCTATCATGGAAAGGGTTCATTGTTGATGTTTCAGTGTGTTGTTTGTTTTGCTGCAGGTATTTCCTGTTGGTAGATGGGGCAGAGGTGTATGTGTACTCGTATGAGGAGTGTCTGGTGTCGTCTCCCAAGAGTCCCAGCATGAGAACAGACATCCTGAACTCACAGTCCATCTCTCTGAGCAACGACACCATTGCCATACGAGACACCACTGATGAATGAGGTGTGGACATACATTAACACAGAGGGGACATTATCACAAAATAAACTCAAGGTTATCAGGAACCCGACACAAAACACTTGCCAAATAAATCAATAAATGGACATACGTAAGGATTATTTGAGTGTAAAGTAGTTTTACAAATACAAATACAAATACAAATACACCGACTGCCGAATGCCATCACTGACCAATCACAATCAAGTATTCTAGAGAGATGTGTAATAATTGTATTATAATGATTTATGGTTTTCCTGTTGTAGTTTTGTGGTCAGATATGTCTGTTTCATGTACTCAATCTGTTATGTCCATGTATTGACTTTGTGTCATCTCTCTGTTTGAGGTGCTCACAGGAAAAACCATCGGTGATGGCAAACCTTTCATTCACAAGGTATTTACACAAACACATTCATACGCATCATATATTGACATATTGATGATGCTGTTAACGTGCGTGTGCTGCACACTTAAGACACAGTTAGTTTTTGTAAGCATGACAGCCAGGTTACACTCGACATACACACACACACACTTTCAATACAGAAAAATATAGATGATAAAGAGTTAAATCTCATTATAATAGTCTATTTTACTCTACAATTGTGTGTGCTGTGTATTTTTATTCTAATTAGACTGTTGTGTTATTAGCTTGTCAACATGACTATTGGAATCAATAGAGTGCAGCAGTCTGCTGCTGGAAGGGAAAAAGTCACATTAATTTTCCCCATAGACTAAATGATTTTTAACAACAACTTATAAACTTTTAGAGACAGACCTATTGTGAGCTCTGAGGTTGTTTATCGATGGTATATGCTTCTCTTGACAAGAATAACTACACTACCCATAATCCTGAAAAGAAACAATCCACCAATCAGAGAATTGCAGTAAACAAAGCGCATCAAAAGAGCTCTGTAGCTACGCCCACTCCCATGATGCACTGTGAATGACACAATTGATTCACTCTCAAATGACTTATATATTTGTATATACAGTATCTAAATATTTGCAATAAACTTTAATTATCTTGGGTCTCTTTCACTAATAATTGCATGCATTTCACATACTTACACTACTGGTCAAAAGTTTTGAAACACTTACTCGTTCTTTATAATAATGTTTTTTTCTTCACATTTTAGAATAATAGTAAAGTCATCAAAACTATGGAATAACATTAATGGAACTATGGGAATTATGTTGTGACTAAACAAAATCCAAAATAAATCAAAACTGTGTTATATTTTAGCATCTTCAAAGTAGTCACCCTTTGTCTAGAATTTGCAGACATGTACTCTTGACATTTTCTCAACCAACTTCTTGAGGTATCACCCTGGGATGCTTTTTAAACAGTATTGAAGGAGTTCCCATCTATGTTGGGCACTTATTGGCTGCTTTTATTTATTATTTGGTCCAAGTCATCAATTTCAAAAACCTTTTTTTTTAAATTAAATTTGAGTTTTATAATGAAATAAATTAATATGTTGGCACAATTATATTTTTGTCTACAAATCTCATTTCAAACATTTAAGCATACACCTTCAGATCAAAAGATTTTTAAGATCATGTGAAACATTTCAGTCAAGTGTTTCAAAACTTTTTACCGGTAGTGTATGTGCACAGAAAAGTTCTCATGCAAAATTTCTGCCAGATTTTTTATTTTTTCTTACTTTAGTTCCAATGTTAATGAATCCAGATTATTCTTAATGAAGGAGTGTGTGCCCGAAGTTAGTTTTTTGCATAAGATATGGCCAAACCACCTCCATTTAAGGGCTTTCAGCACCCACAGATGTAAATGTATAGAGAAAGATGTCACTGATGCAAAAGACTAAAAACCATCACATTATAAAACAGTGCAGTGCATCATTATAATCTAGAATGATTTTATAATATGTACAATTGTAGATGAACTGAGCGTGCTTATAGCACTGCTTGTGCAGGATCTGTGCCTCATCATGCTCCATAAGGCAGTGCTTGACCTGGAAAGTTATAAGTGGCAGTTCTCTCCCTACGCCACTTCTCCATATCATTTAATGAACAGGAAACCGTACCGGCACCTTATAAGAGCAGCTGGTACGCATGAGTATCTGCCGGTACTATGACATAAATTGCACACCATTCAAGCACTGCAGTATCGCTGCTCCCTATACGTATATTACGCAGTCTGCGTAGGGCACCAACTCCCTATGGTGGGCACCAGAAACTCCACCGGCTGCCCTTCCTCGCACATCATACTAGAGTTGGGGTACTCGAGTCCAAGTCACGAGTCCAATTTTAATGGACTTGGACTTGTTACAGACTATGATGCATTTTTACTCAGACTTGACTCGGACTCGAACCTTTCAGACTTGGGATATTTTTCAGAGTCCATGGCATTTGTGATGCGATGAAAAACAAGCAAACAAACAAATAACGTAACATAGGGTGACCATACGTCCTCAGTCCATCACATATTTGTAGTGCAACCTCTGTGTATTACCTTAAAGCTGGCACTTGCGTTTCAATGGCAAAAAAGACAGAAAATACAATGAAGAACACAAGTGAGGGGAGAAGTTTCTATTCACCTATTATCCATACTAAATATAATGTGAAAAGAAATGTCAGCCCAAGGCACCTGGACACAGCAGGAGGACTGAAAAGTGTGAAGTGTAGTACTGTAGCATATAAATATTAAACTATTTTAATTTAAAAAAACTAAATTAAAATTTGAAATAATAATAACTCTGACTGCAGCTTTCACTTTCTTTGGTGTATGTTTGAGTGGAGGGGAAAAATCAACAAATCATTGAAAAAGTCACAGAACACAAAAAGAAGTGTGTTGAAGGACAGTTTTGTCTTTATACAACTAAAGCATATGCTTTCATTCTGAAACCACTTTGAAGTTTGTTCAGCAGGATACTAATCATAAAATATAGAGGTGCTTTTGTTACATTTATATTGACAATTGTTTTTTCTTAGTTGTGAAGGTTAAAATAAGCCTAAATTTACATTTACATTTATTCATTTGGCAGATGCTTTTAACCAAAGCGACTTACAAAAGAGGAAAACATAAGCGAATCATCTTAAGGAGACAGCGGTATGAAAAAGTGCTGTATTACAAAGTATCACTAGCATCATAATAGTATTCAAAACAGAATAAAGTGCAACAAGGACATTTTTTTTTTATTTTATTTTATTTTATTTTAAGTGACTGGTTAAGTGCTCATGGAAAAGATGTGTTTTTAGTCGTTTTTTGAAGACAGAGAGTGAGTCAGCTTCATGGATGGAGTTGGGAAGGTCGTTCCACCAACGTGGTACGATGAAGCTGAAAGTCCAGGAAAGTATTTTGGTGCCTCTTTGTGTTGGTACAACAAGGCAACGTTCCTTAGCAGACCGCAGGCTTCTAGTGGGCGCGTAGCTCTGCATAAATGATTTTAGGTATGCTGGAGCAGACCCAGTGACTGTTCTGTATGCCAGCATCAGAGCCTTGAATTTGATACGTGCATCAACCGGCAGCCAGTGGAGAGAGATGAGGAGTGGTGTAACATGTGCTCTCTTTGGTTAGTTGAAGACCAGACGTGCTGCTGTATTCTGGATCATTTGCAGGGGTCTAATTGCACATGCAGGGAGGCCTGCAATGAGAGCGTTACAGTAGTCCAGTCTAGATATGACAAGTGACTGGACAAGCAGTTGTGTGGCATGTTCAGAGAGGAAGGGTCTTATCTTCCTGATATTGTAGAGTGTAAATCTACATGATCTTGCGGTCTTTGAGATGTGGTCTGTGAAATTGAGTCTGTTGTCGATGGTTACCCCTAGATTTCTGACCGTTTTGGAAGGCATTACTGTAGTTGCACCTAGCTGCACGGTGATATTGTGTTCAACAGCAGGGTTGGCTGGAAAGGCAAGGAGTTTAAAGACTTGGACTTGACTCGGACTCGACTAAGGTGGACTCGAACCCAACACTACCTTAGATATTATTCATGGGCCCGATAGCAGTCGCTGACCACAGATGATGGCCTTGCAGCTTGCACTCGTGCCACATATATATATATATATATATATATGTATTCTATTTTGATTTTTGAATGTGACTTTTGTGTATCTGTAGTTTCTGAATAAAAAATCTTGAAAAAGTTTGAAAACTTTCGTACACAGATTTTACTCAGAAATACGTGTGTACGCACAGTTAGCGAATGAGAGCGATTGTTTCTACACTTATCAACAATGATTTTATATTTTTTTGGTAACTGGATTACATCATTCGCAATGATTCATGGGATTTTAGTTCATGCAATCATGAAAGTACACAGTCTTGTATCTTTGTTTTTTTTGTCTGATTTTTAAATACTTTTTTGCTTCAAATCAAAATTTGTAATGTTGGAGCTGGTTGGTTTGGTTCATGGCTTAAACTCTTTTATGAAGGATTTTATTAAATCCCTAATAAAGAAATGAATGGGACAAAACCTCAGCAGGGGCAGAAGGATAACAAAAGGGCACTAAAAAGTATTTAATGAGTACTGCTAACACATACATAATATATATATATTGGCTTTTGTTTTTTGCTTTTACAGCATTTAAGCATTTTGCATTTATTATATAAATATGTGTGGCTGAATGTTTGTTTATAACTCAAAAATGTTTAAAAAAAAAATCTGTCTCTGTGTGTGTGTTTTCAGATCAAGGTAGTGTTGATCACGCTAGATCAGTGTGGATCATCTCATGACAGACAGCTCGCATTGATCGATTAGAATCGTGACCTCTACTTGACCTCTGTGAGGAAGCTGGTGAGCTCACAGTGTTTATAAGATCTGGAAGCTGCTGCTAAACACTGTGATATTCATGATGATACAGTGTAAATGTGAGTGAATTCTGATTTATACACTGGTGGCCAAAAGTTTGGAATAATGTACAGATTTTGCTCTTATGGAAAGAAATTGATACTTTTATTCACCAAAGTGGCATTCAACTGATCACAATGTATAGTCAGGACAATAATAACGTGAAAAATTACTATTACAATTTGAAAAACATTTTCAGAACTTCTTAAACTACTTCAAAGAGTTCTCATCAAAAAATCCTCCACGTGCAGCAATGACAGCTTTGCAGATTCTTGTTATTCTAGCTGTCAGTTTGTCCAGATACTCAGGTGACATTTCACCCCACACTTCCTGTAGCACTTGCCATAGATGTGACTGTCTTGTCGGGCACTTCTCACGCACCTTACAGTCTAGCTGATCCCACAAAAGCTCAATGGGGTTAAGATCCAGAACACTCTTTTCCAATTATCTGTTGTCCAATGTCTGTGTTTCTTTGCCCACTCTAACCTTTTCTTTTTGTTTTTCTGTTTCAAAAGTGGCTTTTTCTTTGCAATTCTTCCCATAAGGCCTGCACCCCTGAGTCTTCTCTTTACTGTTGTACATGAAACTGGTGTTGAGCGAGTAGAATTCAATGAAGCTGTCAGCTGAGGACATGTGAGGTGTCTATTTCTCAAATTAGAGACTCTGATGTACTTATCCTCTTGTTTAGTTGTACATCTGGTCTTCCACATCTCTTTCTGTCCTTGTTAGAGCCAGTTGTCCTTTGTCTTTGAAGACTGTAGTGTAAATCTTTGTATGAAATATTCGGTTTTTTGACAATTTCAAGCATTGTATAGCCTTCATTCCTCAAAACAATGACTGACTGATGAGTTTCTAGAGAAAGCTGTTTCTTTTTTGCCATTTTTGATCTAATACTGACCTTAAGACATGCCAGTCTATTGCATACTGTGGCAACTCAAAAACAAACACAAAGACAATGTTAAGCTTCATTTAACAAACCAAATATCTTTCAACTGTGTTTGATATAATGGCAAGTGATTTTCTAGTACCAAATGATCAATTTAGCATGATTACTCAAGGATAAGGTGTTGGAGTGATGGCTGCTGTCTAGATTTGATCAAAAATGACTTTTTAAAATAGTGATGGTGCTGTTTTTTTTACATCAGTAATGTCCTGACTATACTTTGTGATTAGTTGAATGCCACTTTGGTGAATTAAAGTACCAATTTCCTTCCAAAACAGCAAAATCTGTACATTATTCCAAACTTTTGGCCACCAGCGTATGTATGGAGGTGTGTTAAATCAGTAGTAATTGGTACGATGGTTCACACTTTGGCCTGGAACGACTGTGCTATCATACTGTGTGGTGTTCAGGATCATCAGCTGACAGTGTGGTATTACCCCAGTGTGGTGTTTGTAGACAAAGACCTGCTGCCCAAAACTATCAGCACCAAAGACAGCAGGTACACACACATCTTTCAATGAGAACTGGCACACAGTGACCTCTGCAGTGACACATACACAGACCTTAATATTTTTGCGAGTCCCAGTCAGCAGGGGGCAGTCAATGCAACTCCATCTCTACGGGCAACAATAGGATGCAGCAGAATGCAGGGGTGTCGAAACACACTTTTGGAAGTTTCAAACTACATTTGACTTGATACAGCATCCTAAAATGTGGCATTTTTATGGCTTAAAACAGTGGTTCTCAACCTTTTTTTGATGAACGCCCCCCTACTTTATTCCCTTACCCCAGTCATTATGAGCCATCTTTAGGAATTTATGAAGGCAAACAAAACCAGTTATATTTACTTACACACAAACAAAAATATTTGAATCAGTTTTTTTTATTTTATTTTTTATTTTTTAGGATTTCTGCATTTCTATGTCATCTAAAAAACATTTTGTATTTTGCATTTGCCCTTATGAAAATTTAAGTGTGAAGAGGTTCGTTTGGTGGGAAAGGAGGCAATGGGAAATGTAGGATTTCAACTCAAAAGGTAGGACTTTTAATTAAACAAACTCCAAAATGGCTTTTCAGCACAAGACTCATAAGATCAAAATCACAACTCAATTCCGTCTCTTTCTAACTGGTAGCTCCCTTCCCTGGTCTCTGGCGTGGCCGCTCTTTATCGCTCTCCCCGATGCTTACTGCAATTGGAAACAGGTTTTAGTCATTATCAGGCTCAGGTGTATGCATCCTTACCGCTTTCTCTCTCTCCGGACGAATGCTCAACCACGACCCCGCTGCCACAGTATGTATTTATTTATTTTTATAGTTTTAACAGTGGTACTTGTAACAAGACCATAGTAAACACATGAAAGCATGGATCTTCTTCACTCCTGTGGTTAGATGTAACATGATTTCTATAAAACAATTGTTATTTTTGTAATTATAAACACTAGACCTACTCTAAACACATGTAAAAAATCAATAAAAAATATAAACGTTTAAAAGTTGTAACAAATGAATTATATTCCCTCACTCCCCTAATGTAGCCTATGACCAATTTAATAGAGCTGAAGTAGTGTTATGATGATATTTATTATGACTCTATTTCTGCCTAAAGTACAGTTAGTGTTACTATAGTAAATTCAAGGGTGGTGATGTAGAATTCTGTGCCGAACTCAAATGGTTTCCGCATCTCGTGCCTTGCTTCTCACTGGTTCTCGCAGCATTGCAATAATCAGAGGTGTGCGTTTAAGAGCTTGAGACCGGTCTGTGAGTAAAAACGCACCTGCTTTGCACTCGTACTGCTCTGTACATTGAGCCGTATCTATCTACAGAGCCATACAAGTGCATTAGCTGAGGTTGTGACTCTATATGTCTATTTGACGCTTGTAGATAATGTTGTCAAGCACCATGTAGTAAGAACTGGTCATTTATTAAACATGCAGAGAGCATTACATGTGACACGCACACTGTGACATGTACAGCAACCACGCACTAGGCATCACATGAGCGTAAGCACGTATATTACGTAAACTCGTAACAAGTGTCCAAACACAATGGTAGAAATGTATATACAAGATCATTCACTCACATGATCTACATCCCTTTCCTTTAGCTTGTGTTTCTTACAGAAAGATAAAACAAGCATGTTGAAAGATGCTAGCACTGGAACAGTCAACTTGTATAAACACAGAACCTTATCACAACAATACACTCACCAAAGTGTATGACTGAATTAATGACAGATTACAAATAATCTTAACAAACAGCAATAAAGAACATAATATGGTTATGGAAAGTATAAGCATATTACACATACCTCAGGCAATTAGAACAGGTTACTACATTTCACCTCACAGCCACTTAAAATTCACTGATTATACTTTGGATTTGGCTTACAGATGCGATCTCAACGTGTTTTGTAAGGAGTTTTGTTGACTTTAGTGGGGGAGTGTGCAGTGTAACTTGGTGTGTGAGTAGGTACAGTTTATATTTTTGTGCGGGTTTGCTGTGGAGTGCATACTATAGGGGGAGCAATGTCCGATTCAGGTGGGGTTATGTCCTGAAAGTTCACATCCTCTAGGGTTATGTCCTTGTTCACCCCCGTCACTGTGCCTAGTCTGTCGTATACTTTTGGGGTCTGCCTTCTGACAACTTGACCCTCCACCGATGGTTGTAATGGCTGACTTCTAGCATCAAAGTAGTGCTTTTGAATGAGTCTCTTGTTGAGGAGTTGAGCACTAACTTGTTGGGCACATTTAGGGACTGGCTCCAGTAACTTGGAGTTGACGGGAAGGGCAAAGCGAGTCTGTTGTGACATTAGACGTTCAGTGGGAGAGCCTAACATTGGGTCACAAGGAATATTTCTGAGATTGAGGAGATTCAAAAAAACATCAGTCCTATCTCTGTGAGATTTCTCCATAAGCTGCTTAGCACTGCGGACCACTCTTTCTGCCAAACCATTTGATTTTGGGAACTCTGGACTGCTGGTGACATGGATGAAGTAAAATCTTTGAAACGCTGACTTGTATACTGTCTAGCATTGTCAGGGATGAGGGTGTACCATGAACGGAGAAATGTCTCTTTAATTTTGTGATCACAGCTGATGATGTAGTTTCACGAAGTAGGTCGATTTCATACCATCCTGAGTATGAATCCACGAGCACATGGTACTGCTGCCCATGCCACTCAAACATGACTGTGGCCACTGTAGACCATGGCAGGTTGGGAACTGGGTGGAGTTGCAGAGGTTCTTTCTGCTAGTGTGACTTTGTGCTATTGCAGACTGAACAGTACTGCAATTCTGCAGTGATGTCACTCCTCATTGTTGGCCAGAAAATGATACCTCTTGCTCTGCACATGGTGGCTTCCATACCCGGGTGACCTCGGTGCACAATGCTGATATACTCTCTTGTAATCAGTGGGGAATAACAGCTTTGTGGCCTTTCATCACTATTCTGCTGTCTACAGTCAATTCATCTCTATAGGGGAAAAATGGACATAGTGAAGGTTGGATGTGATGTTCTTTGCTGGGCCACCCGCATTGAATGATTGTGCTGAGACTCTGTAACACCTCATCCTCTGCTGTGTGTTTTCTTAGTTCTTCCAGTCGGATTGTGGAGATGTAACTGACAGACATGACTTCAAACGTGTCACTTTCCATGGTCTTTGGAGAGATATGGGTGTTTGGGGCCCGTGATGTGTCTGCGAGGTACATGTGTTTGCCTTTCTTGTACACCAGGGTGATGTCATAGCACTGCAGCTGCAGCATTATCCTCTGCAATCGTGCCAGGGCTATGTGTATGGGCTTTTTTAAGATGGTTACCAATGGTTGGTGGTCTGTCTCAACAACTGCAGATTTGCCATACACATAATCTCTGAACTTGGTACAGGCAAAAACAACAGCCAGCAACTCTTTCTCAATCTGTGCGTAGCATGTCTCAGTGTCCGTGAGAGAGCGAGATGCATACGCAATTGGTTTGCCATTCTGTAGACATGCAGCTCCAAGTCCGTAACTGGAAGCATCACAGGTGAGCATGACTGGCCGTTTCACATCGTAATACGATAGAACTAGTGGGCTGGATAAACACGATTTGAGACAGTCGAATGCCTGCTGATGCTGCTGGAAACAACACCATGCCGTCTCCTTGTGTGCCAGCTTTCTTAGGGGGGCAGCGATGTCACTGAAATTTGGAATAAACTTTCCCAAATAATTTACCATTCCAAGGAAACATTGCAATGTTGGAACGTCCTTTGGGACATGCATGTCAGTGATTGCATTGATTTTAGCCAGCGTCTTTTACCACTGAGCTACCCAGGCCCGAATGTAGTTAGCATTGAAGATTTTTGGTCAAGGCGTATCTGCCAGAATGAATTATTTTGAATGAATGAATGCATTTGAGCTGCTACTTCCTCCACACTGCACATGGGGTGATGAGGTCTCTTTAAAGGACCTTTTTGTGTGTTGCTACCATGTAAGAGACCCAGTCAGTGAGCTCTGTGACTGCAGTTATGACACCTAAGCTTTGCATGCGGTTGAGCTCAGCTTGGACATTTTTCTTGTATTGCTACAGGAATGCGGTGAGCAGGATGGACAACAGACTGAACACTTGGATCCACCATCATGGAGTATGTGATGGGGAGTTCTCCAAGGTCGTCAGTAAACAGGTCTTTGTATTGTGTGAGGATTTGCTGAGTGAAGTCAGTTTTGTTTTCTACACTGACCTGGTGGACATCTGGACTCATAGTGACAATCCCCATGTTTAGACATGCACTGAATCACAGCAGTGGTTGAACGTTCTGGTCTACTATGAAGAACGGAAGCAAGTGGTTCTGTCCATTTAGACAACACAACAGCATGACAAGACCTTGTGTTTTGGTTCCACCATATGCAGATAGGTTAGTGGCTTTTTCTTGCTTTCTCGGTTTTTCATCATTTGCAACTCGTTTAAAACTTCTATGTGACATTATATTACATTGTGCCCCTGCATCGACTTTTAACTCTACTGGGATTGTGTGTATATGCAGCATAACAAATCCTTCTTCCTGTTCAGCAATGACAGGATTGACAGTATCAATACTTTTGTCAATTTCAACACCATCGATGTAGAAAGTATCATCGCTAATTGTGGGCTGGTCTATTTCAAGCTCATGTACAGACTTCCTGTAATTAGTGTCCTTCTGACGGACTTGACTGTGTGACCTGCAGCAGTTCTTATAATGATTCCATTTTTTACAGTTGTGACACTTGTTGGGCCTCATGTGTTCAGATAGAAGACAAAGGCAGGCCTAACAGTCATAAAAACATAACTCAAGCCCCCACCTTCTAAGTCATAAATTTTACTGATAAAAATCACGCCAAAATCAAACAAAGGGAGCCCAAAACAGACTACAGATCCATGAAGCCTTGCCCTCTAAAGGATCGAGCTCTCAACTCCTATTGGATGAGGCACACAATAGAACGTCCCTCAAACATGACATCATCAGGACTTCAAATAATTCTGAAATGCTTAAAGATTTCGCTTCCAGCGACTTTGTTCACCGAATATAGACGTAGCTTTTTGCTGCTCTCCGGTGCAACCTCATGGCTTAAGGAAGTAATGTCCAACTTGAAACTGTAGCCATACAATCTCCATCTCGCTGGACGAGTTGAGATTACTCTGGGTTCAACCGAACACTCTAACGGATCCAAAGGAGACCGCCGAGCAATTCGCATCTTCATCCGTTGGCCTACAGAAGTGAAGAGATTAAAGATTTCTCTTCCATCTTCAATCAAGTCGACACTTCTGAGTTCTCCGCCAGCCCGCCGAGAATCAACAGCCGTACCGCCCGCCGACAATCAACAGCCATACCGCCCGCCGACAGCGCGAGGAAACAGCCTCCCGTCATCACCCGAGCCACAAGGAACCGGGTCAGAGTTAAAGGACGGAGGAAAACACATTCTGCCTGTGTCCTCATGCTATTCAAGTAAGAGGTTTACGTCTGGGCAGAGATAGAATATTATAGCGTGTTATTCTTGTGTTTCAAGGTTTTTGCTTGTACAGTTTACGGATCGCCATGTCTGCTCATTATTAATACTCAGGGTATTAATTATCACGAATTTGTTTGCTGTATTGTGGTCCAACCAAATTGGATTGTTGTGCATTTTCACCATCGCAGGTGAGACAGAAACTGAGTTCATCCATTAAAGAGTCAAATAACGCAGGAATTTTTCGAGCCCCGCTCGTAAAACCGCGTCTCTGAGTGATGAACAGGGCTGCTTTATCTCCAGCTATCGCGAAATCAGCTTTCGGGCTGTCACTTAATAATCTCTCTCTCTCTCTCTCACTAACCACACTGACACAGTTGTAGTTGTAGTTGTAAGTCGGAAGTTTATTGACTGCATTGTATTAATTATTAATTGATATTACTGCATAAATAAACTTTTGTTTATATTACAAAGAGAAGTGTTTTGGTTTGTTTTGCATATGCCTGTGTCATGCTGATGGGATGGCAGTGCTCGGATTCAAACCTTCATTCATTGTTTTTTTCCTGAAAATCGATATTCTTCGGATGCCGATTTTCCTAAGAAAACAATCTAATATTGAGACTGTTTTACTATTTGGTTATTAGTCCCTAATTCTAGGGTGGTGCCCCGTCAATGTTAATCCTTATTAATATTCTATTGATTTTTGATAATTGATAATTATCTTTGATTGAATTTGAATGATCAATAAGCTAGTGTTAATTTTAATTAATGTTTCATCGACGTTAACAATTAACGATTATCTTTGATAATTGTTGATTTAAAGGATTAAAAAAAAAAGCTAACACTGATTCTCATCAATGTTCTATTGATTTTAATAATTAATAATTATCTTTGATAATTATTAATTATTGCTAATAACCAAACTTGCTCCTAAACGTAGCACACTACATTTACTGGAGTCCCATATGAGGTTTTAATGAGTCAGATCCAATTAATTAATTTAAATATTAATTAATAACTACAGAAATAATTATTATTTCTGATAGTAACACTGATCTAAACAACCAGTAAAGCCCTAAATAATAATCGGTGCCTCGTGTGAGGCATCCTACGTGCCAGTTCTGTCACAGTGTGTATGCATAAGAATCCAAAGTAATAACTTGAAATTACTCAAAACTTCTCAAAACTTGCCAAACATAAGCCAGTGTGGTGTGAAAGTGCTCTTAAGAGTGAATTAGGGGTTGGTAAATTTACTATAGTCTGCTTAAAATCTGCTGTTGTTGTTATTTAACTCCTAACGCTTTCATCTAAATGTTACAGAGAGGTGCCAAGTCACTTCATTGACGTCCACCAAAGAGAGAACACAGTGAAATTTGCACGTTACATAACAGTAGACCGTAAGCCACAGGTCGAAGCCTCTCAACTGTGCTTTCGTGTTAGCATTATATCAACTGTAAAACAACAAGCTGTCAGAGCCACTATCACAAGAATTTTTACGGCCCCAGTAAAATGAGTCACCAATCGCCCTGCGTGACTGGAGCTAAAGCTCCACAGAGGTTAGTCGACCCAGCACTGCAAGATGTAGTTGATGCTGTCCTTCGTCTCTCCATAGAGGAGAGAGATAGCCTTAATGGCTACAATATTAGTCGTTGTGATGAAGCATTGCAGGAACTAGTTGATTATGTCAACAACCCGGTCGGGAAGACAATGCGCACAATCCTGGACCTTGTGGGCCAAATGTTCCTTCTTCATCACCGCAAAACCCAACTGCAAACCGCCGAGCACCAGGCCCAGCTCGCACAGCTGCAGAGCAGCTATCAAGCGGTGCAGAATGAAAATCTCAGCCTGCACCAAGAAATTAGGTGCACTCAAGCTGAGAAAGTCCAGGCACAGGAAGATAATGCCTGGATGCAGGATGAAAACGAAGCCCTGCACAGGCAGCTTCAAGCTGCCCAGCTAAGAGTAGAGTCAGATCAGGTAAGTGCAGCTGAAACACACCGCACGACATCTGACATAGAAGAGGGCTCCCTTTTTAGCGCTACACGTAGAAATGTGCCCCTGAGAAACCCAGGAACACACGCTAGGAGCCGAGCTGCCCCTAGTGGTACAGTCTCTGACTCCGTCCTCCAAGACACCTTTCAAAATCCTCCAGCGGCCCGCTGGTTGGATGCAGGTGCCCCTCCTTATAGTTGCCCTCCTCAGTCAGTTTTCAGTCACGCCACCGTGCATTTCAAACCAACTGATATCACACCATGGAGGGGGGACAATTAATTTCAAGCCCAGTGTGGTGTAAGCGGCTCAAATATCCCATTAGCCAGGGAGCTGTACGCAACCCGGGGTCCACCCCCACATGTCGACTGGACTCCTTCCCCACCACGAAGGGGAGGAAGTCGTCCTCATCGCTATAGCGATCCGAGTGACTATGATGTTTCGGAGGACTCGGACAACCCATGGTCATACCGACACCAACGCTTGCGCATCCAACAACTCGAGTCCCTCGCAGGGGACATAGAACGCTTTGACCCAAATAATCGAGATTCAAACATCGACAATTATCTTAGGGAAATTGAGCACTGCCTGATTGATTTGCCTTACGCTTCGTCGTGTGAAAAACTCAAGCTTATATGGAAGACCACGGTAAGGAGTGTCCATGCATTCATGGAAATGCTACCGACTGGTACAAGAAACCGCTACTCAGCTCTGTGTAAAGCCCTACGCGAGGAGTATTTGCTGTATATCGACGAAGCCTCCGCTACCATAGCTGCTTTCGCCATCACCCAGAAGAGGCACGAGCCTCCGCGTGAGTATTATAGATGCCTGAGAACCACGTACTTCCAAGGAAGTAATGCACCAGGTCTGGAGGAGGAACGAGCTTTCAAGTCTCTTTTCCTTCACAACCTCCACGAGTGCGTGCGATATGACGTCATGATGCACTGCAGAATGGGCAACCCCACCATGCAGGAAATCAGAAAGTACGCGCAACTGGCATGGGAGACACGCGTGCGCCCTGCCCGAGGGCACGAAGGCAATGCCAGAGCCCTGGGGATCCAAGCCTCATATGCAGACCTAGCGCTTGAAGGCAACGAAATGCCTCGCGTTATGGTGAATGCTAGAACCGGACCTCAGAGGCGCCGATCACCCCGCCAGCAGGGTAGGCAACAGAACCAGGGGGGTGGTAACCAGACACACCCCCAGGGTCACGGCAGGCCTAAACAACAAAACGTTCGCCGGCCGAAAGGAAATGCGCGTTTTGAACGAAAACCCAAACAAGAAGGTGAGTGGGTAGAAAAGCTTTCAAATCCCCTCAGAGAACAAGATTTGAGAAAAGAAATGGAGGATATTAGGAGACGCTTGACTGAGTTGGTAACTAAGCTTGACGTGCTCCGTTGTTCACCAGGTCCATCGACCTCCTCAAAGGAACACGGCGCTGAAACCTCGTCAGTTTGACTAGACGATGTACCCCCTCCCATTAATGCCAAAGTTTACTTTGTAGGTCGGGAAAAGGGGAACAGTGTCCGAGTTGCTCCCCAAAACAGTCATTCCTAACATGCCACACCCTCCTTTTCTGACCTTCTTGGGCGATCTGTACCGTAAGGGCAATGCCTGACACATGGGTCATTCAACTCCCAATCACTACTCAACACCGGTTCCGAAATAGTCTAATGGGTTCCAACACCTTCACTCCTGGGAGTGAACAGCGCACGTCTTCAGCTCAGGGGAGGTGAAAGGCGTAATGCACAAGCGATACACCCGGCCAGCTGTCCCGTACTTACCTGCTTGTGCGTGCCACTACATGGGACGAAACCGGTTCCACATGGAGATTGTAGAACCCTGCAAAGGAGTTGGGTGTTGCCCAGCCCGCTGCTCTGCAAATGTCTGTTAGAGAGGCGCCACTGGTCAAGGTCCAGGAGGCCATTACACCCCTGGTAGAATGGGCTCATAGCCCTACTGGGGGTGGCACGTCCTGGGCGTGATATGCCATTGTTATGGTGTCAATGAGTCAGTGGGCGATCCTCTGCTTGGAGACAACACTTCCTTTCCACTGTCCACCAAAGCAGACAAAGAGCTGCTCAGAGACTCTAAAGCTCTGCGTGCAATCCAAATAGATGCGTAAAGCACACACCGGACACAGCAATGTCAGGGCTGGGTCTGCCTCCTCCTGGGGCAGTGCTTGCAGGTTCACCACCTGATCCCTAAAAGGGGTCATGGAACCTTGGGCACATAGCCCGGTCAGGGTCTCAGGATCATGTGAGAGTAGCCCGGACCGAACTCCAGGCACATTTCGCTGACAGAGAATGCTTGCAGTTCTCCTACCCCCTGTGATGGAAGTGAGCACAGTCAGGAGGGCAGTCTTCAAAGAGAGTGCCTTAAGCTCAGCTTACTGCAAGGGCTCAAAGGGGGCTCATTGTAGACCCTGAAGAACTACAGAGAGGTCCCATGAGGGAACGAGGCGCGGTCTGGAGGGATTCAACCTCCTGGTGCCTCTCAGAAACCTGATGATCAGGTCATGCTTCCCTAAGGACTTACCGTCCACTGGTGTGCCGCTATAGCAGCTACATACACCTTCAAGGTGGAGGGGGACAGCCACCATCTCTCCTGCAGGAAGGAAAGCACTGATCCAACTGCGCATCTCTGGGGGTCTTCACATTGGGAAGAACACCACTTAGCGAACAGACACCACTTAAAGGCATACAGGCGCCTCACAGAGGGGGCCCTAGCCTGAGTGATTGTGTCTACCACCGTGGGTGGTAGGCCACTTAAGTCTTCCGCATCCCGTCCAGGGGCCAGACATGGAGATTCCAGAGGTCTGGTCGCGGGTGCCAGATGGTGCCTCGTCCCTGAGAAAGAAGGTCCTTCCTCAGGGGAATTTGCAGGGGGGGGGCTGTCATGAGGAGCGTGAGGTCCGAGAACCACGTCTGGGTGGGCCAGTAGGGTGCTACCAGGACGACTGGGGGAAACGCATATTTGTGAAGTCCAGGGGGCCAGCTTGTGTGTCGTCTATACCGAGAGGTGCCTCGGACAGGGCAGACCAGAGCGGGCAGTGGGAGGATTCTTGGGAGGCGAACAGATCTACCTGTGCCTGCCCGAATTGACTCCAAATCAGCTGGACCACCTGAGGGTGGAGTCTCCACTCTCCCCTGAGGGTAACCTGCCGTGACAGCGCATCCGCTGCAGTGTTGAGGTTGCCCAGGATGTGAGTGGCTCGCAGCAATTTGAGGTGCTGTTGACTCCAGAGGAGGAGATTGCGGGCGAGTTGTGACATACAACGGGAGCGCAGACCACCTTGACAGTTGACATATGCTACTGTTGCTGTGTTGTCTGTCCGAACTAACACATGCTTGCCCTGGATCAACGGCCGAAACCTATTGCATACAGTGAAAACGGCCGAAACCCATTGCATACAGTGCCCCAGCCCATTTTGGAGGCATCTGTCGTAACCACGACACACCTGGAGACCTGCTCTAGGGGAACACCTGCTCTAGGGGAACACCTACCCGTAGAAACGTGAGGTTGGTCCAAGGGCTGAAGAGGTGGTGACAGATCGGCGTGATGGCCATGCGATGTGTCCCGCGGCACCATGCCCATCTCGGGACTCGAGTCTGAAGCCAGTGCTGAAGCGGTCTCATATGCATCAATCCAAGCGGAGTGGCCACCGCTGAGGATGCCATATGCCCCAGGAGCCTCTGAAAGAGTTTCAGTGGAACCGCTGTCTTCTGTCCGAACGCCTTCAAACAGGTCATCACCGACTGTGCACGCTCGTTCAGCGAGACTGAGTCCAACTCCAAGCCAAGAAAAGAGATGCTCTGAACCGGGAGGAGCTTGCTTTTTTTCCAGTTGACATGAAGCCCTAGTCGGCTGAGGTGTGAGAGCACCAGGTCCACAACACATCCCGAGAGTGAGCTAGGATTAGCCAATCATCGAGATAGTTGAGGATGCGAATGCCCACTTCCCTTAGCGGGGCAAGGGCTGCCTCTGTGACCTTCATGAAGACATGAGGGTGCAAGGACAGGCCGAAAGGGAGGACCTTGTACTGATACGCCCGACCCTCGAATGCAAACTGCAGGAAGGATCGGTGTCGAGGTTGAATTGAGACGTGGAAGTACATGTCCTTCAGGTCTACCGCCGCGAACCAATCTTGATGCCAGACGCTCGCTAGGATGCGTTTTTGCATCAGCATCCTGAACGGGAGTCTGTGCAAAGCCCGGTTCAGTACTCACAGGTCCAAGATTGGCCGCAACCCACCGCCTTTTTTCGGTACAGTGAAGTAGGGGCTGTAAAACCCCTTCTTCATCTCGACCGGAGGGACAGGCTCTATAGCATCCTTCCGTAGGAGGGTAGCGATATCCACGCGTAAGATAGCAGTGTTCTCGCCCTTCACCGAGGTGAAGTGGATACCGCTGAACATGGGTGGACACGCTGGAGTGCCAAACCTGCCAAAATGGAATGATGGACGGTGGTCGTGATGACTGCCATGCACACTGGGTATGTGGCCCAGGGAACGGGGAAACCACTCTTTTGTTGAACTGTTGGGTACCGCATCCACTTGGGCATGTGGCGAAATTAAATGAAAAGGCAACAAAAGATCCTCCACCCGGCCCTCCACCGGGGGATGGAGTGGTCTGCTTACTAGCTCCAAGGCAGTGGGTTTTGTCGTCCCTGGGTCACCTGTCTCAGGGGCGCTTCGAAGCCTTCCGTGGGTTCTTGGCGGCCGGCCGTGAGACGGGTGGCGTCTGCTTCCTGTGGTGGGCTCCACGCCGGGGCCGGGCCGAAGGGGCGGGCTGCAATGGAGCTGGTGCAGTCATCGCAGGGGGACGCCCTTGGCGACAAGCAGGAGGGGTGCAGGATCTTGAGCCGCGCCGGGGCAGGATGTGCCAGATAGACTCCGTCTGCTGCTTCACCATCAAGAACTGCTGGGCAAAGTCCTCGATGGTGTCGCCGAATAGGCCAACCTGGGAAATGGGGGCAGCAAGGAACCGTGCCTTGTTGGCCTCTCGCATCTCGAGCAGGTTGAGCCAAAGGTGGTGCTCCAGGACCTCCAAGGTGGACATCGCCCTCCCGAGAGACCGCGCCATGACCTTCATCGCCCGGAGAGCGAGGTCAGTTGCCAAGCGCAGCTCCTGCATCAAATCTGGGGCGCCTTGGCTTGGTGGACTTGCAGGAGAGCCATGGCGAGCAGGGTGGAGGCAGCTTGTCCAGCGGCACAGTAGGCTTTGGCCGTCTGGGACAATGTAAACCTACAGGCCTTGGACGGGAGCTTTGGGTGCCCTCGCCAGGTGGTGCTGCTCTGTGGGCATAGGTGCACCGCGAGCACCTTATCCACCGTGGGAATAGCCGAATAGCCCCTGGCTGCCCCACCATCAAGGACAGTGTGGGTGGGGGAGCTGAAAGATCGGGAAGGGCAGTAAAAGGTGACTCCCACGACCTTGTCAGCTCCTCGTGCACTTCCGGGAAGAAAGGAACTGGAGCGGGACATGGCGTGGCTGTGAGCGGCACCGCGAGCCCAGGAACCAGTCATTGAGCCGCGAGGGTTCAGGGGAGAGCGGAGGGTTCCACTCTAAATTCAAGATTATACAGACCACATTTCCCATTAATGCAACAATCAAACCCCGAACTTCCCCCCGAACAAAACAAACAGAAAAAGAAAAACGTGCACATTAACCCCACGCACGACAGCACCAACCGGCGTCAATCCCTCTAAACTCAGAAGGTCCATGTGCGCATGCACGAACCCCCGCGACAACTCTGCCATCGGATTGCTCGGATAGCCATTCAGTTTCCTCGGAGATACAGACAAGTGTTCAGTGAGCTGGCTGTTATAAGTGCAGCAGATGACGTAATCATTCAGTCAGTCCACTCACATAAGAAATACCCAATGGTTTACTCACCCATAGTTTTTATGAAGGCCAGTGCCTTTTTGGGGCATAAAAATACTTTGCTGCCATCCTTGGTGTTTATTCTCAGTTTGGCCGGAAACATCAGTGCAAAAGCGATCTTCCGTTGATGCAAGAGTTTCTTACATTCCTTGAACCGATTGCGTTCCTCTCTTGTCGAATTCGCAAAGTCCGGGAACAAGAAAATATTGTGGTTCTTCCAAAAAAGCTTTCTTTGCTCCTCGCCTGGCACAACACGAGATCTTTATCGGATGATCTCAGAAATTTGGCCAGGCTTGATTGGGGCCTGTCTCCCTCAGCAGATCTCCGAGCCGGGACTCTGTGAGCTCGCTCGATTTCCAGTTTATGGCCTGTTATGTCCAGCAGACTCGGGAAGAGCTCATCAAGGAATTTCACCATATCTCTGCCCTCTTCATGATCAGGAATTCCAACAATTCTTATGTTATTCCTTCGGTTCATATTTTCGAAATATTAAAGTTTTTCCAAAATGTGTTCCAAGTCTGTTTTGGACGTGGGTGGATTAGTGGATAATTCCCTTTCCGAAGATTGCAGATAATCGATTCGTTTTTCAACTTCTGTCACTCTTGTGACCAATTCAGTGAATTTTGTTTCCATCGCCGTAATCGATCGACGTATTACAGCGAGATCCTCCAAGTCAGCAACAACCTTCGTCAGCATCACCAAGATGTTGGACAGTTTATGGCCTATTATGTCGAGCAGACTCGGGAAGAGCTCATCAAGGAATTTACCCATATCTCTGCCCTCTCTGCCCATCTAAATCGAGTCCCCAGCCGCAGTCCCCTTTTAATGTCTCCAGAGTCTGAGGAATTTGACTTCTTTGCCATGTTTACCTCAAAGAATAAATATGTAACGGGGTGTATCGAATCTCACCGGATTATAACATGAAAATACATTTAAAAAACTAGCAAAGTGCTCAGAGCTAGTTGCTCACATGTCTGCTCCTCGCATGGTGTCACATGACCTCCGCAAATACAGTAATTTAATTATGAAAATAAACAATAATAAACATAGAGACTCCACTGATAAATAAACAAAAGTGAAGAATTCAGAATAACAAGATTAGAGATAATAATACACAGCACTTAGCTTAGGAAAAGAGCATAGTGAGGTCAATGCTACAATTGACGTGACTAGACAATGACTGGAGTGACGTGGTGGGTATAAATAGAGTCTTTGATAAGTGTGTGATTGGTGACAGGTGATGCCAATGATGGGATTAGAGTGTTTGTGAATAAGAGCGGGTGGTAGTGGAGGACTGGGAGACCAATGGGGGCGTGATATCAACTCATATAAAGTGAACGTTATTACAGATATATTATTAACTCATATCATTGTAATAATTTTATAACTAAGAATATTTGTGTATTTATGATGGTTTTGTGTCATTTCGTTTAATTGTTTCTGTCAAACCTAACACAGTCTCTCGGCTTTCTGCCACCATGTCCTGCACGTGCTCTGAATTTTTTTTAAACAAAAGGATTGGTATATATTTCCTTGAATATTTTATATATATATATATATATATATATATATATATATATATATATATATATATATATATATATATACAGTTGTGCTCAAAAGTTTGCATATCCTTGGAGAACTGGTAATATATGTACCATTTGGAGATGGGCTGCTTGAGAGATGGACTCAAGATGGCGCCGAGTATGGCTGCTGCGTTGCGAGCTCCGACACAACATAGTAGTGTTTTGTTTGTTTTGTTCATAATTCTTATTTTCTTTGTCTTGGATGTTGTCTGCCTTATTGTCTACGACAGACAAACACTTTTGGATATTGGTTCAGCAATTTCACACCATAAACCGGACTTCAAATTCCTCAATGCCGACCCGCTGTTTACAAACACGCAAGCGGAGCCCTTTGTCTGGGCTGCCTGGCCACGGAAACGCAAAAGGAAAAGGGGAAACAGAGCCGGCGTTCTCATCAGAGTAAGACGCCACGCAAATCGACCCCCGCTACCCACTATTCTACTGGCAAATGTTCAGTCTCTGGATAACAAGCTCTGTGAGCTGAAAGCGCGGATCTCTTTCCAACGAGAGATGAGGGACTGCTGCATTATCTGCCTTACGGAAACTTGGATGTCTGCGGAGATTCCAGACTCAGCCATTGAACCCGCGGGGTTCTCCGTGCACCGAGCGGACAGAGTGAAAGACCTCTCAGGTAAAAGCAGTCTTTCTGCTCTCCTGATCTGGAATTTCTCTTGCTTCTGTGTTGACCATTCTGGCTACCGAGGGAATTCACAGCGGTCATTATCACTGCTGTGTACATCCCACCACTGTATGGGATTATAAGTGAGCAGGAAACCGCGGACCCTGAGGCCACGTTCATTGTGACCGGGGACTTTAATAAAGCCAGTTTAAAATCAGTAGCACCAAAATACCACCAGCACATTAGTTTCAACACACGAGGGGACCGGGTTTTGGACCATTGCTACTCTCCCTTCTGGGATGGCTACAAATCCCTCCCACGCCCACCATTTGGCAAATCAGACCACTCTTCCATTCTGCTTCTGCCCGCTTACAGGCAGAAACTGAAACAGGAAGCACCCACCCTCAGAATGATCCAGTGCTGGTCGGACCAATCAGATTCTACGCTACAAGACTGTTTTGATCACACGGACTGGGAGATGTTCCGGTCCGCCTCTGATGATGACATCGAGCTTTACGCTGATGGCGTAATGTGTTTCATCAAAAAGTGCGTGGAGGACGTGGTTCCGAACAGAACAATACGGATCTATCCGAATCAGAAACCATGGATAAATAACGATGTTCACGCGGCACTTAATATGCGGACCTCCGCTTTTAATTCCGGGAACACGGAGGAGCATAAACAAGCCAGTTATGCCCTCCGAAAAATCAGAACTGCAAAACGCCAGTACAAGAGCAGGATTGAAGGACAGTTTAACACCACCAACTCTAGAAGCATGTGGCAGGGAATTAATATCATCACGGACCTTAAAGGGAATAAAAACTACACCATGAACACTGCTGCCTCTCTCCCGGATGAGCTAAATACTTTTTATGCTCGTTTTGAGGAAAATAACACCGCCCTCGCGGAGAGAGCTCTCGCGGCCGAAGCTACAGAGGTTAGTTTACTCTCCGTCTCTGTAGCGGATGTAACCCGATCCTTCCGACGGGTGAATATCCGCAAAGCCGCGGGCCCAGACGGCATTCCGGGCCGCGTCATCAGAGCGTGCGCGAACCAGCTGGCTGGTGTTTTTATGGACATTTTCAACCTCTCCCTCTCTTTGTCTGTAGTCCCCACATGCTTGAAAACATCCACCATTGTGCCTGTTCCAAAGCAATCAAAAATAACTTGCTTAAATGACTGGCGTCCTGTTGCTCTGACCCCCATCATCAGCAAATGCTTTGAGAGACTAATCAGAGATTACATCTGCTCTGTGCTGCCTCTCTCTCTTGACCCATTGCAGTTTGCTTACCGCAACAACCGCTCCACTGATGATGCCATTGCATCTACAATACACACTGCTCTCTCCCACCTGGAAAAAAAGAACACTTATGTGAGAATGCTGTTTGTAGACTACAGCTCAGCATTCAACACCATAGTGCCCTCCAAGCTAGATGAGAAACTCCAGGCTCTGGGCTTAAACAGCTCGCTGTGCAGCTGGATCCTGGACTTCCTGTCAAGCAGATGCCAGGTGGTTAGAATAGGCAGCAACATCTCCTCATCACTAACCCTCAACACTGGAGCCCCACAGGGCTGTGTTCTCAGCCCACTATCGTATTCCTTGTACACACATGACTGTGTGGCAACACATAGCTCCAATGCCATCAAGTTTGCTGATGACACGACGGTGGTAGGTCTGATTACTGACAATGACAGAGAGGAGGTGCACACTATGACACACTGGTGTCAGGAGCACAACCTCTACCTCATTGTCAGTAAGACAAAGGAGCTTGTGGTAGACTTCAGAAGAAAAGGCAGAGAACACAGTCCCATCACCATCAATGGAGCACCAGTGGAGAGAGTCAGCAGCTTCAAGTTCCTGGGTGTCCACATCACTGAGGAACTCACATGGTCCATCCACACTGAAGTCGTTGTGAAGAAGGCTCATTAGCGCCTCTTCTTCCTGAGACGGCTGAGGAAGTTTGGAATGAACCGCCACACCCTCACACAGTTCTACACCTGCACTGTAGAGAGCATCCTGACTGGCTGCATCTCCACCTGTTACGGCAATGGCACCACCCACAACTGCAAAGCACTGCAAAGGGTGGTGCAAACTGCCTGACACATCACCGGAGGTGAGCTTCCCTCCCTCCAGGAAATATATACAAGGCGGTGTGTGAAAAAAGCTCGGAGGATCATCAGAGACTCCAGCCACCCGAGCCATGGGCTATTCTCACTGCTACCATCAGGCAGGTGGTATCGCAGCATCAGGACCCGCACCAGCCGACTACATGACAGCTTCTTCCCCCAAGAAATCAGACTTCTGAACTCTTGATCTCCCACGATCCAAATACATCAGCACTGCACTTTATTACTCTTACTCTTATATCTCACACCAGACTGTTATAATTTATATTATTATTATATTATATTCTCTCTTAACAACTGACTATCAACCTACAGCCTGAATGTCAATGCAGTACAATACTGTACATTCTATATATATACTATATATACTTTTTTTATATATTTTTATGTTTATTGAATAATGTGTATCTATATAGTGCGTATTGTATACTGTACAGTGTATGTTATTATTTATATATTGTTGAGTGTAGTTATGTGTATATCAGATGTTTAAATTGTGCTGTGTTAATTTGATGTTATTGTAAATTGGAATATGTCTCATCACTGTCACGACTGCTATGTTGATCAGAACTGCACCCAAGAATTTCACACACCATTGCGCTTGTGTATATGGCTGTGTGACAATAAAGTGATTTGATTTGATTTGATTTGATTTTGAAAGAAAACATGAGTGAGCAGGCAAAACACATTTCTTTTATTTCTTATGGGATTCATATTCAACTGTAGGTTATAACAGAATGGCACAATCATAAAACAAAACATGGCAACAAAGAAAAAAATGAAATGACCCCTGTTCAAAAGTCTGCATACCTTTAGTTCTTAATACTGTGTATTGCCCCCTTTAGCATCAATGACAGCGTGCAGTCTTTTGTAATAGTTGTCTATGAGGCCCCAAATTCTTGCAGGTGGTATAGCTGCCCATTCATCTTGGCAAAATGCCTCCAGGTCATGCAAAGTCTTTGGTCGTCTTGCATGAACCGCAGGTTTGAGATCTCCCCAGAGTGGCTCGATGATATTAAGGTCAGGAGACTGTGATGGCCACTCCAGAACCATCACCTTTTTCTGCTGTAACCACTGGAGGGTCAACTTGACCTTGTGCTTAGGGTCATTGTCGTGCTGGAAAGTCCAAGAGTGTCCCATGCGCAGCTTTCGTGCAGAAGAATGCAAATTGTCTGCCAGTATTATCTGATAACATGCTGCATTCATCTTGCCATCAATTGTCACAAGATTCCCCGTGACTTTAGAGCTCACACCCCCTCAAAACATCAGTGAGCCACCACCATGCTTCACAGTGGAGATGGTATTCTTTTCACTATAGGCCTTGTTGACCCCTCTCCAAACATAGCGCTTATGGTTGTGACCATAAAGCTCTATTTTGGTCTCGTCACTCCAAATTACAGTGTTTCAGAAGCTGTGAGGCGTGTCAAGGTGTTGTTGGGCATATTGTAACCGGGCTTTTTTGTGGCATTGGCACAGTAAACGCTTCTTTCTGGCAACTCGACAATGCAGCTCATTTTTGTTCAAATATTGTCGTATTGTGCTCCTTGAAACAACCACACCATCTTTTTCCAGAACAGCCTGTATTTCTCCTGAGGTTACCTGTGGGTTTTTCTTTGTATCCTGAACAATTCTTCTGGCAGTTGTGGCTGAAATCTTTCTTGGTCTACCTGACCTTGGCTTGGTATCAAAAGATCCCTGAATTTTCTACTTCTTAATAAGTGATTGAACAGTACTGACTGGCATTTTCAAGGCTTTGGATATCATTTTATATTCTTTTCCATCTTTATAAAGTTCCATTACCTTGTTACGCAGGTCTTTTGACAGTTCTTTTCTGCTCCCCATGGCTCAGTATCTAGCCTGCTCAGTGCATCCACGTGAGAGCTAACAAACTCATTGACTATTTATACACAGACATTAATTGCAATTTAAAAAGCCACAGGTGTGGGAAATTAAACTTTAATTGCCATTTAAACCTGTGTGTGTCACCTTGTGTGTCTGTAACAGGGCCAAACATTCAAGGGTATGTAAACTTTTGATCAGGGCCATTTGGGTGATTTCTGTTATCATTATGATTTAAAAAGGAGCCAAACAACTATGTGATAATAAATGGCTTCATATGATCACTATCCTTAAATAAAAGACAGTTTTTTTTGCATGATCAGTCATATTTTCAAAATCAATGCCAAAATTTCACAATTTCTGCCAGGGTATGCAAACTTTTGAGCACAACTGTATATAGTTTATCTGAGACTGGAATGGAACAGGGCAGAACTGGACCCAACCAACAGGACAAACACCTAACAGTTTTAACAACCACAATAAACTGGCATAGGACAGAGAACACATGGAGATTAAATAAGGAATGATATGAGAAGGGTAACGAGGAAAAGCAGGTGTAACTGATAAACTAATAACAAGGCAAATGAGGGGGCAGATTTTCACTTAAGACAGAGCAGACACAAGTGCACATGGCAATGAAAAAAACCAAAAAGGCCAAGTGCACTCACACAACAAAAGACACAACATATGAGTCAGGATCCAGCCACTAAAAACTAAAAACAAGACATATATGACAGAAGTAGTAAGAGTAGTATGGGTAGTATGTCATTCTGAACTCAGCATGTGCATGAAAGCACAAAAAGCCGCTATCATATCTTCTTCTTTCATCCAACACTTCGATGATGCACATCCACAGCGCCCCTAGTGGACTCAATTATAACTGCAAGATTCTGTAACAGATTCAGAGGGAAAGTACAGTATAATTCTGTGTTGCAAATGCACAAAGGAAAATCAATTTGTGATATTCTAATAGTGATTTTAATAGTTGACTAGCTGGTGCAGAACATTTACTCAAGAACTCGTGCACAACACTAATTGGTCCTGCCACATTTAAACTGGAATTTTAACATTTTTAAATGCAGCTGAACATCATCAGAACATGTGAGCTTGACTGTCAATCAACTAACCTGCTCTTAAACCTGAACATCATCTGTTGATTTAGTTGTCAAAAACTACAGATTTACTAATTAACTGATTGCAAACAGAAATAGAAACATGTGAGACAGAAATATGGAAGTGAGATCCAGTGTGAGTCTGACATCTAGTGAACATTATCTGTAAAAACACAAACTTGTTCTGCACACATCTCTCAAACACAGAACCAGGAAACTGTTCATTTCAGGGAAACTGAAACTTAAGTGCTGTCGAGCTGTTGTACACATCTCTCTGTCTCAGAGTACATGCAGTAAAATGGCAGAAGCCAGTATTTCATGGGCTCATGAGCATTTCTGCTGTCCTATCTGTCTGGATCTACTGAAGGATCCAGTGACCATTCCCTGTGGACACAATTACTGTATGAACTGTATTACAGACTGCTGGAATCAGGATGATCTGAAGGGAGTCTACAGCTGCCCTCAGTGTAGACAAACTTTCAGTACAAGGCCTGTGTTATGTAAAAGTACCATGCTGACTGAAGTGGTGGAGAAACTGAAGAAGACGAAACTCCAAACTGCTGTTCCTGCTCACTGTTATGCAGGAGCTGGAGATGTGGAGTGTGACATTTGTAGTGGAAGAAAACACAAAGCTGTCAAGTCCTGTCTGGAGTGTCTGAACTCTAATGACATTTGCCATAAGCAAGCTTCAGTCTCTGTAAGCATTCATAACAAGGAGCTTTTAAAATAACTGGAGAAAGCCATATGTTAGCATCCTAATTCATGTCTATGCTCATCTTAAATATAAGTGATCTGAAGGCTGCCATATTTGCTCAAGGGTGCTCAGTTCCAACAGACAGGGAACAGATATAAATCCATTTCACACTTATAAAAGCTCTTCAAAAACAATCTGTCACCAAAAAAAATAAAAATGTTCTATTATGTCATAAAATTATTTCGATTGAAATGTTTCTTAGAAAAAAAAAATTCATCAGCTGTTTTTTTAAGGATGGCAATATAAAAAATATTTTTTTCACATATTGGGTGTAGTTCCAGCATTTACCAGCAGGTGCTAAAATCCTGCTCCACATAACTTTAATCTTGCTCCACATAACTTTAATCCTGCTCCACATAACTTTAATCTTGCTCCACATAACTTTAATCTTGCTCCACATAACTTTAGTCCTGCTCCACATAACTTTAATCCTGCTCCACATAACTTTAGTCCTGCTCCACATAACTTTAATCCTGCTCCACATAACTTTAATACTGCTCCACATAACTTTAATCCTGCTCCACATAACTTTAATCTTGCTCCACATAATTTTTAATCCTGCTCCACATAACTTTAATCCTGCTCCACATAACTTTAATCTTGCTCCACATAACTTTAATCCTGCTCCACATAACTTTAATCTTGCTCCACATAACTTTAATCTTGCTCCACATAACTTTAATCCTGCTCCACATAACTTTAATCTTGCTCCACATAACTTTAATCTTGCTCCACATAACCTTTTATTAAACATAAATCTGATTGGCAGTTGTTTTGTTTGTAACTATTAGAGTGTTACATAAAAAGAAGACACAAACAACATTAAATAAATAAATATTGATTTGTACATAATAAATGTTCTGTGAAAATTGCAATACAACAATAATGATTTTGTATTATTCAGTTTTAAGGTTTAACTGCAGTTTGTTTGATGAACAGAGTCACTTGGAGGAGACACAGAAAAAATAAAAACAGAGAATCCAGGAGAGTGAGAAAAAGATTGAGGAGTTGAGAAGAGCTGTGGAGTCTCACAAGGTGAGTTTGAGAAGAGGAAAAGAGAAGTTTCAGACTCAGTTGGGTCACAGGCTGTGTGAGGTGTTAGTAAGAGCTGATTGTAATGTGTGTGTAACAGCGTTCTGCACAGACAGCAGTGGAGGACAGTGAGAGGATCTTTACTGAACTGATGCGCTTCATTGAGAGAAGACGCTCTGAGGTGACACAGCTGATCAGAGATCAGGAAAAGGCTGCAGTGAGTCGAGCTGAAGGACTCTTGGAGCTACTGGAGCAGGAGATTACTGATCTGAGGAGGAGAGACGCTGAGCTGGAGCAGCTTTCACACACACATGATCACATCCAGTTCCTGCAGGTAACACATCTCATCATTACTATTCATCACACTGAAGCCTCATGAGAACATCATACAATCATTGCAAATACAGAACAGATACAGTCAGTGTTTGATAAGATCATTTTAATTTAATCATGACAGTATAAATGTAACTGTAGTGGAGGTGATGAAGGTTTTCTGTTGTTTTTCTGTATCAGTCTTTCTCTGCACCTCCTGGATCTCCAGTCTTACCCAACATCACTGTCAGTTCTCTTCTGTCTTTTGATGAAGTGATAAAATCTGTCTCTCAACTGAAACAACAACTGGAGGATTTCTGTAGAGAACACATGGAAAAGATATCTAACAGAGGTAACAGATATTCATTTACTTTCAGAGATCAATTTTACATAATGTAAATAAATGAAAATGTACATGAATTATGTCTGTTTATTCTCATAGTCACAGACATTGAAATTATCACTGATGAACCCAAGACCAGGAATGAACTTCTAAAATGTAAGTCACTATGAAAACACACACACACACAAACACACACACAAACACACACACAAATTTGCCTGGATTTTACAAGATTTAACAGTCATTTCTTACAGTAAAATACTATTTTCAGAATTTTACTGTAAAATCAATGCAGTCTAGGTCATTTTCTGTCACAACACAACAAATTACTGTGAAGAAAGAAATTATAATATCGCACTGCATTATGGGAAAATTGTGTTTCATTTGAAGTCTTCATTATGGTGTTTAGTGTTCAATTTGGATGGGAATTTATCTTATTTATTTGTAATGAATTTTCTCCCAGTTAGTGTAATTGTGTTTAAGAACACAATTTGTTGTACTGTGATGTATGGAGAAAATGAATCAGTTTATTGGTTGACTTCATGTTGGATCATGATGTATAGAATACACTATATGATGCTTTTGAAAGTAAAGAAATGTTTGCAAAGATAGGCTATAAAATGTTTTTATCATGAGTTGTGAATCAGACACTCAACATATAAACACTCAGCATACAAAACTCAACGATGATGACAATGAACAAATACTGTCGATAAAAAATACAGATGATCATTGATCAACATGAAAATAAGAATATATGAAAATCAACTATAACTAACATAAACCGGAATGAAAATGGTGCAGGACACCAGCCAGAGTCGTGACAGGGATTTTATCAGCCGTCAGAAACAGCCAATCACTGTCGTAAAGCTGGAACAAGCAGTTTACATACTGATAAAAACTGAAACTGAAAAATGACAAAACAGAAATACTCTTCACCCAACAAATGAAAATATAATTGACATGAAATTTAGTTCATGTTAAAATTCTGAATTTAATGGCTAAACTGAGAGTCTGAATATGATCTGAACAGTTTGGTAACGAATCAAATCATTTCTATGAATTACATTTCAAACTGGAATTAACTAGAGAAAACCAAATATCTATGGCACTATTTTCACAATGAAAAGAGTTCAAAATAGGAAAAAACAAATGCAGTAAGTGTTTTTGTCTTTTTCAACAAATGCTCAATGAATGGAGGTTCATAACTTTCAGAAAATATTGATCAAGCTCAGAACATTAAACTTATAAAACAAAATATTGGATCAGCAAATTTTATTGTCTATTCATATTTTTCTTGACTTGAACCCTGTTACCAAAATGTTTGACCATTTTTCAGTTCAAATATTTACAGACATACAGGTTAAAAACCCTTGAGGTTTGCATGTAACAGGGTTGTAAATATAACGTAAGTTAAGTTTGATTTAGCTAGTTAAGGAGTAAAACATTACAGATAAATATTTCTTTGAATGGTTGAGTTTAATGAATGCAACCCACACAACAATATTAATGGAGAAAATGGAATGAATATTTACTCTTCCCATCATGCTGTAGAAAGGATTCAGATGATGTCACTTCCTGGGTGTCAGAATTTTAAGGAATGTAAAAAAAATCATGTGGTAACAGGGTTTCATGCATCTTCAAATATTACATTTTTGGGCATTAAAATAAGTTCATTTTTTAGAGAATGATATCAATAGTAAATCAAATGATAATGTAAAATTGTAGACACTATTGTATGATGTGTTGGATACAGTTGAGAAGGTCATGACCTCTGAGGTGAGACTTTTGATGGGATTACTGTTCATGCTAGGCTAATTTTGTATTAGATAATAAAGTTCTCACTACATAAATCATGTGATTTGGACTCTAATGCTGTTTAAGATGCTCATTTTAAACTCCTTTAATAAATCAAATGACAGTAGATCACCTCAAATGTTTCTGTATCATCTCCTCTGTCTGACAGAGAGTGTAAATGGTCTGTGGTAGCCAATCAAAACTGCTCATTATCGTGCTGTAGCTTAAAAGATACTAAAGATACTTTCTTTCATGTGTTTATGTGAGTTTTACAGTGAACAATGACACATGCACAGATAAACACAGAGCTATATGTCTTATACTGCATGAAGGACTTCACAGAGAACAATCTGAATGATATTCATTATTTTCTTCAAATCAATGGATTAATTAACAGCTTTCTTAAGATGTGCTCTCTGATGGGACGGGGGTGTTGAAGGGGTATCTGGTTTATGGACTTCACACCAATAAAACATATTCAAACTCACAGAAACATGTGCATATACACACTGACAAAATTATCACATTCAATTCTTTGTTTTTATCTCATCAGATTCCCGTCAGTTCACAGTGGATCTAAACACAGTGGATAAACATCTCCGTCTGTCTGAAGGGAACAGAGTGATTACTAACACTGGCAAACTCCAGAAGTATCCTGATCATCCAGATAGATTTGATGCTAATCTTCAGGTGTTGTGTAGAGAGAGTGTGTGTGGATGCTGTTACTGGGAGATCGAGTGGAGTGGTGATGACGGTGTGTTTATATCAGTGTCATATAAGAGCATCAGCAGGAAGGGATGGAGTGATGAGTGTGTGTTTGGATATAATGATCAGTCCTCCCTCCAGTTACTCATTCTATCACAGTAATATAAAGACTGATCTCTCTGTCTCCTCCAGCTGTTGTAGAATAGGAGTGTATGTGGATCACAGTGCAGGAACTCTGTCCTTCTACAGCGTCTCTGACACACTGACCCTCATTCACAGTGTCCTCACCACATTCACTCAACCTCTATATCCTGGGTTTAATATTCATAATAAATCATCAGTGAAACTGTGTGATGGAATAAAGAATTAAGGCAGGGAAGCACTCACAGGTGGATTTAATTAACATGTAAGATGTACTTTTTCCATTAATATGTAAGATTTGCAGAAACATGTTTTTTTTTTTTTATCTAACATTGTACAATACAGAAAACTGAGCTTTGATTCTTGTGTTTCTTCAGCTACTTCAACACGAGACAGTATGCAGATATTAGAGTAAATTATTCCAAATAATCAATGATTTCAATACACAAAGATTAAAAATTAAATAAACATTCAAATAATCTTTATAGGCTAACATTAGATTCATTTCTTACCTCTGAAGTGTACAGTTTAGTGGAGACATCTGTTCTTCTCGTAATTAGTGGCCAATAAACAACAACAAAATGTCCACCAATCATGTTCTTTTTGATTATATGAGTCAAATCTTTTTCAAATCAATACCATATTAATTTAATCTCACATCTAGAAGCAATTATTTAATGAGGAAATCGACAAATGATTGTCAATCAGCGAGTTACTCCACCGAAATGACCTTTAATTTTTTAATTCAGCAGCGCGCGATTTATATAGATCAAGAGTGATTTCCAATCAACAGTGATCCTCCCTATGCCCTATTCACTCAGCTCTTGATCTGGACACTCTGAAGGGAGCATGGATCCTCCCTATGCCCTATTCACTCAGCTCTTGATCTGGGCACTCTGAAGGGAGCATGGATCCTCCCTATGCCCTATTCACTCAGCTCTTGATCTGGGCACTCTTAAGGGAGCATGGATCCTCCCTATGCCCTATTCACTCAGCTCTTGATCTGGGCACTCTGAAGGGAGCATGGATCCTCCCTATGCCCTATTCACTCAGCTCTTGATCTGGGCACTCTGAAGGGAGCATGGATCCTCCCTATGCCCTATTCACTCAGCTCTTGATCTGGGCACTCTGAAGGAAGCATGGATCCTCCCTATGCCCTATTCACTTAGCTCTTGATCTGGGCACTCTGAAGGGAGCATGGATCCTTCCTATGTCCCATTCAATCAGCTCTTGATCTGGGCACTCTGAAGGGAGCATGGATCCTCCTTATGCCCTGTTCACTCAGCTCTTGATCTGGGCACTCTGAAGGGAGCATGGATCCTCCCTATGCCCTGTTCACTCAGCTCTTGATCTGGGCACTCTGAAGGGAGCATGGATCCTCCCTATGCCCTGTTCACTCAGCTCTTGATCTGGGCACTCTGAAGGGAGCATGGATCCTCCCTATGCCCTATTCACTCAGCTCTTGATCTGGGCACTCTGAAGGGAGCATGGATCCTCCCTATGCCCTATTCACTCAGCTCTTGATCTGGGCACTCTGAAGGGAGCATGGATCCTCCCTATGCCCTATTCACTCAGCTCTTGATCTGGGCACTCTGAAGGAAGCATGGATCCTCCCTATGCCCTATTCACTTAGCTCTTGATCTGGGCACTCTGAAGGGAGCATGGATCCTTCCTATGTCCCTTTCAATCAGCTCTTGATCTGGGCACTCTGAAGGGAGCATGGATCCTCCTTATGCCCTGTTCACTCAGCTCTTGATCTGGGCACTCTGAAGGGAGCATGGATCCTCCCTATGCCCTGTTCACTCAGCTCTTGATCTGGGCACTCTGAAGGGAGCATGGATCCTCCCTATGCCCTGTTCACTCAGCTCTTGATCTGGGCACTCTGAAGGGAGCATGGATCCTCCCTATGCCCTATTCACTCAGCTCTTGATCTGGGCACTCTGAAGGGAGCATGGATCCTCCCTATGCCCTATACACTCAGCTCTTGATCTGGGCACTCTGAAGGGAGCATGGATCCTCCCTATGCCCTATTCACTCAGCTCTTGATCTGGGCACTCTGTAGGGAGCATGGATCCTCCCTATGCCCTATTCACTCAGCTCTTGATCTGGGCACTCTGAAGGGAGCATGGATCCTCCCTATGCCCTATTCACTCAGCTCTTGATCTGGGCACTCTGAAGGGAGCATGGATCCTCCCTATGCCCTATACACTCAGCTCTTGATCTGGGCACTCTGAAGGGAGCATGGATCCTCCCTATGCCCTATTCACTCAGCTCTTGATCTGGGCACTCTGTAGGGAGCATGGATCCTCCCTATGCCCTATTCACTCAGCTCTTGATCTGGGCACTCTGAAGGGAGCATGGATCCTCCCTATGCCCTATTCACTCAGCTCTTGATCTGGGCACTCTGAAGGGAGCATGGATCCTCCCTATGCCCTATTCACTCAGCTCTTGATCTAGGCACTCTGAAGGGAGCATGGCGTTACTGTATGAATGTACTCTTCACTAGCAGTCTTGAGGAAAGGCCCTTTGTGGAAAACAAATATATATATATATATATATATTCTTACTTTAATTTTGAACGACATTTCCAGTTGCATCCTCTTCTCACAGTGCCCTTCAAGGGCACAAGAAAGCTATTTGAAAAAGGCCTGAATAAAGCGTGTGCGAACCAAATGTGTGTGCATGCATTAGACGCAGATATATTGTCTATGTATTATATGCTTTCCACATCTGTTCATTTGAATGTGTTCAGTTCCCATTTTTCATGATCTTTTACTTTATACATGGCTGTACTGCACTAATGTCAGTCTTTGTTGTCTATCAACCTCTCCGAAAAATAATCAAATAATATGAAAAATAATAAAACATCTGAAGGAAATATAAAATCTAAAAATAATGCCAAGAGAACGTTCTGTATAAGTTATTTTTAGGTTATCCCACAAAACCCACCCTGCAACGTTCTGGAAATGTTCGTTTATGGTTATAAAATAAAGAACCTAAAGAGAACGTTCTTAGAATGTTAGGAATTGTTCCCAAAAATATAACCAAATGGGAACCATACACTAACGTTGAGATCCACGCAACCCATTTTCATTGAATAATGTTCTTTTTAATACCCTTTCTGCTCTTTACAGTCATTTGATCAAAAATGAATAAGAAACATTCTAATCACACAAAAGAAAGTGCTCAACCGAAACTTCAGACACAGTATCATTTTAGCACTTGTTATACACATTAATGTAAATTCAATGTAAATACTTGTTAATAAACTTGTATGTACTACAAATCATGCACATAAAAATGAACATGGAACAAAATGTTTAATGAATGCAAATATTCAGTGTAATATGCAAATATTTAAAGGGGTAATCGAACATTATGAAATATTTTAAATTTATCAAACACTTTAAATATTGAAGAATTTAACGAATAGGCTCCTACAGCATCTATGCATGGGTTTGGTAAACCTGTGCAAAGCCCAGCTCATTAACCTAATGTTAACCTAGTAAAAGAATTTGGCAGGTCACATTTGGACAGATAAGAAACACTTTTTTCATAGTACAAGCACTTAAATGTTAGATGTGGAATTCTGGTTGCAATCTTATGAATGTTTTGGGTTAAAAATTTGTAATTGTCATTTATATATCAGTCCAACCAACTGTATAATACTCAATTCTTCCACTTTTTCAAGCTACATCCACCAAACTTAGACAGTTCAGTTCTAGCTCGCACTGCCATATCTTTTTTAACTCATCAGAATCATGGGGTGCATTTTCAGAATTGATCATCCATTTCCCCTATATTCCCTTCCAAGACTTTCCTCTCTGCTGTGAGAGCTTCTGAGGGCTGAAAAGTGTGGGGGACTCAAAAATAGCGGTCATTTGATCATTTTATTGGGATTTCTGTTGAAATTACTCTACAGCTTGACTACCATTTTTATTCTCCGATCTAGAGCCACGTGAAGGCTTCATGTATGCATGTAAGTGTCAAAAAATCCCCAAGACTACATTACATTGATGGAATGTTCAAATGTCATAACTCACACACAAACCCTTTAATCTGCTTTAAGATGTCATCTCGTCTTTCTCTCTGACTGTAAGACCTTTTCAAATTTCATACTTTCAGGCAAGACTTTGCTAAGCCAACATTATAGTTTTCATGATAAACTTTACCTATCTAAACTAGTTTAATCAATACTTTTTGTACTACACACTTTTGCGTGTAAAAATATATCAGTATCTTATTTTTCCCAAACCAGAAGAAGATGTAATAAACAACAGGAGATAAATATAGAAACATCAACAGTGGATGTGCACATCAACAGCATGTGAGTGAAGAGGTCAGGAGATACCTGCATTTGAATAACTCCAGTCTGAAGAACTATAAAGACATCTTTATGGGTCTAAACTCTTGAAGAGGAATAGTCCAGTATCTCATTACAATCATAATGCGCATGCACCATCCGCATGTATGCGCACACGGTCAAATAAAGTATACTTTGAAAGGCTAGCATTCGACTTTACGTAGACACTAAGCATTTGCGTCAAAACCGAAGTATACTTTGGGGTTAATAATTAGGTCTGTTGCATTATCACGTTACTTTAGTGCAGTTAGTGCACTGAAAATGTACTACGAAAACCGGATTATGTACTTCAACCTCTTCATCTTCACGGCTTGCCATTCATAGCAGAAGGGGCGGAGATATTGCCGCAAATTTGCCACTCATTATTTTCACATGCAAATGAGCTTGTGATTCGTCACAAATGTTTGCCAGAAGTTTGCAGCTCTTTACTGGTAGTGGTAAACCTGCAGCAAACATTTGGAAACAATAGACAATTTGATTATCGTCACAACTGATTATTTTCACGTGCAAATGAGCTTTGCTGCAAACTTTGCATGTGAAAATAATCGTTATTCTGTAAGTACTTAGTGTATAGTGCGTCATTTCGGACACATCTAAATCGTGAGATTAACAAACTCAATTTAAAAATGATTACTGCAGAGTAGGCCAATAATAGGCTTATGGAACAGTATATGGAAAAGAGCTCAAAGATATGGAAATCAAACAAACAATATATTTTAATGCCACAATAATGTCATAAATTTAAATAATCTGAATTATATCTATTATAGCACATATTATATTTATAGTTATTTTAATTATTATATATTAAATTCTTTATTTCAGGGCCTTTCTCAGCAAATATTGATATATGTGGTTATTTGCAATTAATTTTTATTAATTAATTGCTATATCATATTATTAATTTCATGAAAAAATGGATTGCCAGCCCTACTAGTAATATGTAAATTACACACGTCTTTTAACTGTCATTGACTGGATGATCAGTCTCAAAGGGACAGTTCACCCTAAAATAAAAATTCTGTTTATAATTTACTCGACTTTGTTGTTACAAACTCATATGACTTTCTTTCTTATGCAGAACCCAAGAGGAATATTAATGAATATCATGGGCTGTCTTTTCAATACAATGGCAGTGGATAGTGACTCACTTTAGAGCTTAAAAAGGACCCAAAAATATAGTTTAAGTAGTCCATGCGACTCATGCATCATATTCCAAGTCTTCTGAAGGCATACGATAGGTTTTTGGTGAGAAACAACCCAAAATTCAAGTAATTTTTCAGTGAAAATGTTGACGTCCGTTGTGTGAGAGCTATAAGTAAAGCTCGTTCACAGAGGCTCACTTCAAGTGAGAGCTTTACATTTTTGAATTTTCATTTTTGGGTGAACTGTTCCTTTAAGATCCACAACATGTGTTAAGACAGTAAATGGAGTTGATAGTTTCATGTTGACTTTAAGCAGTTGGATCAAAATGAAAAGACATATGAAAAGAAATATGTGAAATTTCAAGCACTGTAATTATTCTAAAATTAGAATCAGCTCTGTTTGAGCAACTGTCCAACACCTGATAATTAAACCATTTGTGTACATGCAGTGGAACTATCTAAAACTGGTTATTGAAACAAAGTCAACAGAAAGAGACAAACCTTAATATAAAATCATCTGGAAAAACAAAAAAACTGCACATTATTATACGAATGAGTGGTCTCAGAATCAATACAAACACAGTGAGTGAGAGTGTGTGTTTGTTAAAGAGAGTGTCGTGCTCTTCCTGATGTGTTTAATGGCACTCTACTGTCCTCTGTCGCTCCTGTATTCATGTTGAGATTAATTCCATTCACCTCTATCATGATCTCCTCGTATGTGGGCAGATATTTCACCTCCTCATAAGTGGGCAGCAGCACTGGTGAGCTGAAATCTCCCATGAGGGAGTCTTGCGACGCATGTCTGTGCAGTAACGAGGGCTCCTCGGGAGTCCGGCAGCGAGGACGGGGACACATGATGCACTGGATGAAGTAACCCACAACAAAGAGCAGCAGCAGAATCAGGAGACAAGAGAGTTTCCGAACGATCCAGTCCAGGTTAGCCAGGAACGTGTGCTCAGTGACTTTACAGCAGTGTTGAGCCGTGATGTTCTCCTGAGGGCAGCATGTCTGGTCTTCAGAGCACTGGAACTCACCACAGCTCTGCACAGCCTCACAGGAGAAACCTACGAATCCAGACGCAACACGCAGCCACGTCCTCATACTCATGTTTTAGCCTTCAAGCAGTCCAGTGAAGGGATTATTTGGTGCTGTGTCTTGGAGACCACTACAGACTCAGAGTATCATCTATGGTATCTAAGATGATTATTTTCTATCCATTTCGCAGCACTTTAAGAGAGTGATGATCCCGGACGAGCCCCCGACAGCCGTTTGGAGAGGTGAGCTGCGCCACTCCATCTGACATCACTTATTGGAAATAAGAATCACAGATCAATGTAATAAAATCACAGTCTTTCTGTCGTGAAGTAATGTCATTTTCTTTCTTCAGTTTTCATCCCACAGTTGCAATGGAGAAAGCGACCTCAGAACCCACCTGATTAAAAATGCATGGCGCTGTATTCTCTATGGTTTTCAATGGACCCATTAGTGTCAGAACCAACCCAAACCAAATGCCTGTCTTGTTGTTCTCACATGAAACTGTGTTTGTAGCGAACAACTCAGTTGCCAGGAACACAGGAATGAATTATGTGATATTTTAAATTGTATTACACTTTTCATGTTGCAGTGTAATTAGATAACTGCTGACTAATACAAATAAAAAACATGTAATTGTTTTGTGGAGCTGATTGTAATTACACGTCAAGCAAAACATCGCTGTTTCTATTGCTCATAGTGATTTGATCACACCTCTAACAGTATAAACATTTATTGTGTAAGGGTTCATGTTCCAGACATGAATGATCCCTCAAATCATGTGTGTAGTTGAGGAGAGGTGTTACTTTACTAACAGATCACACTCACCATTTTCACCTGAAAACATCCCATAGACTTACATTGAAGGAGGGACAACTTAGCCTAGTTGTTGCATAAATGGCACTAAGTTACAACTTACCCACAACTTGAGCAGTTGCACCATTAAATCTAGTTGAAACTTAACTTCACCTATGGGTTGGAATAAAAAAGGTTGGTTTACACCAGTTAACTCATGTTTTGTGTGACAGACTTAAATCCTTTAGACATATATGATATATGACATTTACGAGGGGAGCATTATCTGATTAAGTGTCGCCCTGTATAATTTTTGAATGCCAGGTTTGAACACAAATCAAAATTATTAATTTTCCAACACTTCTGTTTACAAATTTGAAGGCTGTTTATTGGATCAATAAAGGTAAACGTCATATTGTGCGACTACATATTACGTAATTGAATGTTTACAACCTACTAGCCAAGTCTTGCATTAAGAACAAATGGTGGAACCAAATTAAGAGCAGAGTTAGTAAGAAACTAGTAGTTACTAGGTTGTTACAAACTTTGCATCCCAATTTAAGTAAGACTTTTATGAACAGATGGTGCAACCCTGTGCAGAATATCATAGAGACTTGAGGGTGGACTCTTTTGAGGTGGGCCAGTAAACCAGAACATCTGTGACTGCATACTACAACAACACTAGTAGTCGAGTTCTCCATGACAAACATCACTCACATTTACACCCCTCAGCCAAAACATTATGACCACTCACATATGAAGCGAATAATACTGATTATCTCCTAACAAGGCCACATGTCAAGGTCTGTGTAGATTAGATGGTAAGTGAACAATCAGTTCTCGTAGTCAATGTGTTGAATGCAGGAGAAATGGGCAGGAGTAAAGACCTGAGCGACTTTGACAAGGGCTAAATTGTTATGGCCAGATGACCAAATCAGAGCATCTCTGAAACAGCAAGGCTTGTGGGGTGCTCCCGGTCAGCAGTGGTCAGTACCTACTGACAGTGGTCCGAGGAGGGACAAACTACAAACCAGTGACAGGGTGTTGGGCGCCCCAGTGCTCATTGATGCACGAGGGCAATGAAGGCTATCCCATCTGGTCTGAACTGACAGAAGGTGTACTGTGGCACAAGTCACAGACAATTTTGATGATGTTTACGGGAGGAATGTGTCACAACACACACTGCATCACACCCTGCTGCGTATAGGACTGTGTAGCTGCAGACCGGTCAGAGTGCCCATGATGACCCCTGTCCGCCATCGAAAGTGCCTACAATGGGCATGTAAGCATCGGAACTGGACCTTGGAGCAGTGGAAGAAGGTCGTCTGGTCTGATGAGTCCCGTTTTCTTTTACATCACATGGACAGGCTTGTACATGTGCGCCGTTTACCTGGGGAAGTGATGGCACCAGGATGCACTGTGGGAAGATGACAAGCTGGTAGAGGGAGTGTGATGCTCTGGGCAATGTTCTGCTGGGAAACCCTTGGTCCGCCATTCATGTGGCTGTCAATTTGACACGTGTCACCTACCTAAACATCGTTGCAGACCAGGTACACCCCATCATGGCAATGGTATTCCCTGACAGCAGTGGCCTCTTTCAGCAGGATAATGCACCCTAGAACACAAATGAAAAGAATACTACAACAATATCCTGATACTGTGTCATCCACGATACATTAAATAAATGTATATCTGTTCTAACTTGAACTTTTCTGAAACATTTTAGAAATCTGTATAGCAGTAAATAAAACACACACAATATTAAACCAATTATATTAAAAGATGAACATTAGACAAGTCATTGACTCTTTTGTCTTCTCCTCTATCACTGGGCTGAGGCCTAACTCTTTTTTACAGATGTACTGTTCCAATTGTTGCCTCTTCCTGCTGCTTCTCCTGCCTTCCTCTGCTGCTAAACTGTGGTCCTGGTGTCTTCTAGGGTTGGAAGTCTTCAAGTGTCTAATAATACTGTGTTAAGAAGTAGCACTCAAGTAATGCATTGCAGTATGAATAAATGATGTCCTGTTTATAGCTTTACTGTTTGCTGATTTTATTTTTTATGCTGCTGTTATTGTATTTGTTGTAACTTTCAGTTATTTGTCATTTGGTGATTATTTAGAGCTTATCTTATACTTTATATGTTGTCATTGTGATTTGTGTAAAATGTTGAGGTCCATGCAAGTTGATCGCAATAAGCATGAGAGCAATGAAGTAATTTGAGCCATGGGGAATTACAAAATAAAAACGTTATTATGATTTGTTTATTGACCATGACATGTCAGGTCCCATTGGCAGCAGCCTTATATGATGGGCCTGCTCTGTTTTCCACCTAGATCTACCTTGCCCTATTGCTTAATGACTACTACACCACTGACTCCATACAGTATGCATTGATGAAACTAACAGTTGAATGTGCAGAGACGTCCTTTAGTTTAAGACAAGACAGAGGTCATTGTATTTGGAAACAATAGCGAAATTCTAAAGGTGAATACATACCTTGACTCCAAGGGCCTAAAGACAAAAAAATCAAGTCAGGAATCTTGGTGTCATTTTTGAGTCAGATCTTAGTTTCAGTAATCACATCAAAGCAATAACTAAATCAGCCTACTATCATCTCAAAAATATGGCCAGAATTAGATGTTTTGTGTCCGCTAAAGACTTAGAGAAACTTGTTCATGAATTCATCACCAGTAGGGTAGACTACTGCAATGAACTTCTCACCGACCTTCCCAAAAAGACCATAAGACACTTGCAGCTCATTCAGAATGCTGCTGCCAGGACTCTCACCCAAACCAAAACTGAGCATATTACTCCAGTTCTCAGATCTTCACACTGGCTTCCAGTTACATTTAGAATTGATTTTTAAAGTATTATTACTCTATTATAAATCACTCAATAGCCTAGGACCTAAATACATTCAGATCATTAGGATCAAGTCAGTTAGACATACAGAGGGTTCACTCAAAACAAGGTGAGACAGCATTTAGCTATTATGCCACCCACAGCTGGCGCCAAAAGATGCTAGATGTGCCCAACAGTAGCCACATTTAAATCCAGACTGAAAACACTTCTGTTTAGCTGTGCATTAATTCAATGAACACTGTGCTGCACTTACTGATTGCACTGCATCATTTTATTTCTTTTTCCTTCCTTTTTATATATATTTTTTATACCTTACTTTTTATTCTTATTTTATTTTATTTCTATATTTGTATTTTATTTTTTCCTATAATTTTTCTCCATGCCCAGTAGGGGGCGATATGCATGAAGAATATAAATCACCAAAAACAAAAAAAGAAGAATTCATAGGAGGAATGAGTGCTTAGGGAAGCAGTTTAAAAGTGGAGAGTTATAGTAAAAAATGACTTAAATATTGATCTGTTTCTCCCCCACATCTATCATATCACTTCTGAACACAAGGATTAAACCACTGTAGTCATATTGATTACTTTTATGCTGCCTTTATGTGCTTTATTGAGCTTCAGAGTTCACTTGTATTGTATGGACCTACAGAGCTGAAATATTCTTCTAAAAATCTGCATTTGTGTTCTGCAGAAGAAAGAAAGTCATACACATCTGGGATGACATGAGGGTGAGTAAATGATGAGAGAATTTTCATTTTTGGATGAACTATCCCTTTAACTATGTTAGCCAGCTAGATAATGTTACATTGGGCATAATTTAAAATTAGCAGATTTTTCAACATTACAGAAATCCAAATGTTTAAGTTGCAAGGCATGAAAACACATTTACAAGATCAACAAATGTAACCTTAAGCAAAAATGTCCCGAAACATTCTAACACCAGCGGGCCATTCTTATCATTGAGCCCCGTGATTCATATTTTCAACACATTCTTACTGATGGTTTCAAGACTATCACAAATCATTCTTGCAATTTCAATTAAACTTTATCTAGGGTAGCACAAAAACAAGAAACCTTATTGTAATTGTGATTGGTTTAAATTAAAGCTGATGTAATTTCTGCACCATCAAACAGAATAGCAAAATTTAACATTGTTTTCAGAAAAAACTGTCTGAATATGCCCCTCTTCTGCTGTCAGTCAAATAAACAGATAGTCCCACCCCCAACTCACCCCATTGGTCGAGTGAATGTTATTGTCTCTCAAAACAAACAGAGGAATTTTCTTAGAGACACAGAGACACAGTGTTTACAGTTTTCAAGAAAATGAAGCTATGAATGTCTTATAATTGTCTCTGCATATTCAACTGGGATACAACAAAGTATTTAATACTGAAAAAAATACATACTTCAGCTTTAAGTGAGTTGGTGCAACCCAACCCTGTTGTATAACATTTGAATGATTTCATGTATGAAATACAAGTGCAGTGACATTTGAAAAAGGGTGTTAATCATTGAGTTTTTAATCACATAATAGTAACACACATCTATTATCGTAAGTGATTGCATTGCAGTATTTTATGAATACGATAAAAAAAAAACAACCTCAATGCTGGAGTGGAAGCCATTAACAATATGAATAGAGATGTATCAGAGAATATTTGAATTGTTCAGTTATTGGGGTTAGATGCGTTTGCCCGACGATGACGTCATCAGATGCGTATATAAAACTGGTGTAAACACAAGCTTCAGTCCCGTCACTTCCTGCATCCAGCCGCCGAAACATCAGTGTGTGTTTGTTTCATGAATGCATGAAAGGTGCTTATACTGTGTCATACCAGCAATCACGGGAACATTTGGCGCGTGAATCGACACTGTCGGCGCGCGAATGATGGTCGCACACATGGCACATTATGGAGAAACGACACCACAACTGGACGATGCTCAGTGAGTACGGTCTGTTCCAGATGAATGTGTGTCTGTTTGGAGGTTTATTCTATCTGCAGAGCTCGTGTGCTCACCATCACTACTGCAGTAATAACTGAGATAAATAATCAACCTTCATTCCTCAGACAAAGACTTTCAAATGAACACGGATACTTTCAAGTGCATGAGATCATTTAGATTAGTTCAGGCGAACTCCTGCATGACCATAAATGCGGGGTTTTTTTTCTATTAAATTAATTACTTTGTTCAAATATTCAACTAATAAGTTTCTATAAGTAGTTCGATAAGTTCAAATCGTGCTTATTTAAGAAGAACCCCTTTAGACGCGGATTTATGAGTCCTACTATGGTGAGGCCTCCATATGAATATTAATTATGTAACGTGACGTTCGCCTACCTGATTGGCTGAAAGGAATCTGTTGGTAAGTGTATGCCAGTGCGGGAAGACTTGGCTCATGAATATGAATGATGCAATACTGATCTATCTCTCACAGGAGGATTTCTCCCTAAAGCAATTAGCCATATCTGACACATGTATGAGGAATTAGGTAAATAATAGGATTATGTTCAATGATATGGAAATAAACAATATTCTGACATGTAAAGACACTTTTTGTGTTGTCAAAATGTTTTACTTGTCTGCGAGCAGGCGTGCTGTCAGGCTCCATCGGCGGGGCTTTCGAACAGCGCTGCCGAGTATTCACTTAGTGAATCTCCGCTCTCTTCCTAACAGAACTGACGAACTACATCTCCTCACCCGCACAAACAAGGACTTTTCAACCTCTGCTTTCTTGTGCTTCACAGAAACCTGGCTGAGTGAAGCCATTCTGGACAGCGCGTTACATCTGCCGGGCTTCCGGCTGTTCAGAGCGGATCGCATCGCGGAGTTAACGGGGAAAACGAGAGGTGGTGGAACATGCTTTTACATCAGTGAAAGTTGGTGTACAGATGTAACAATGTTAAAGAGGATGTGCTGTCCTAATTTGGAAGCACTCTTTATTAACTGTAAGCCTTTCTACTCGCCACGGGAGTTTACCTCGTTTATTCTGGTGAGTGTTTATATCACACCAAACGTGTGTGTGAACACAGCACTGCAACAGCTGGCTGATCAAATCACAGACATGGAACAACAATACCCGGACTCAGTTATTATTATTCTTGGGGATTTTAACAAAGCAAATCTCACACGTGAACTGCCCAAATATAAACAGCACATTGCATGCCCCACCAGAGACAGGAACATACTGGATCATTGCTACACAACAATAAAGGATGCATATCGCTCTGTTCCTAGAGCAGTTTTGGGACTCTATGATCACTGTTTGGTTCATCTTCTTCCAACCTACAGGCAGAAATTAAAATCAACCAAGCCAGTAGTAAGGACTGTAAAGAGATGGACCAATGAAGTAGAGTGGGAACTACAATACTACTTTGACTGCATGGATTGGAGTGTTTTAGAGGCTGCAGCCACAGACCTGGACGAGCTCACAGATATTGTGACATCATATATCAGTTTCTGTGAGGATATGTGCATTCCTACTAGGACTTATTTAAAGTTCAACAACGACAAACGACAACGACAGCGGAGGAAAACTCCTGCGGCGAGTAGAAAGGCTTACAGTCAATAAAGAGCGCTTCCAAATGAGGACAGCACATCCTCTTTAACACTGTTACATCTGTACACCAACTTTCATTGATGTAAAAGCATGTTCCACCACCTCTCGTTTTCCCCGTTAACTCCGCGATGCGATCCGCTCTGAACAGCCGGAAGCCCGGCAGATGTAACGCGCTGTCCAGAATGGCTTCACTCAGCCAGGTTTCTGTGAAGCACAAGAAAGCAGAGGTTGAAAAGTCCTTGTTTGTGCGGGTGAGGTGATGTAGTTCGTCCGTTTTGTTAGGAAGAGAGCGGAGATTCGCAAGATGAATGCTCAGCAGCGTCGTTTGAAAGCCCCGCCGATGGAGTTTGACCAGCGCACCGGCTCGTCTTCCTCGCCTGCGTCTCCTGAACAACAAAGCCGCACCTCCAACTAAAATGTCCAGCAAAATGTCCGAATATTCAAAATCCGGGAAAAACTGACTGGTATATGCTGTCGAATATTCAACAGTTCGTCTGTGTTAAAACTGACTGAGAAAAGATTTACTAAACACAGGACAAACAAACAAAAACAACAAAACAATAGAAGCGCTCCACACCGAGGCGGCCATCCACGGCGCCATCATGATGTATAATAACTATGTGCAATACACAGTTTAGTCTTTTTTTATATATATTTATCCAACACATCCAACCTCTTCTGCCATTTCATTCCTCTGAAAAAAAAAAAAAAAAAAAAACATTTGCACTGTACATAACAGATAACAGATTTGTATTAGATTTGCACTACGTATGTGTATATGTGTGTGTATGTACGTATGTGTATAATTAGTTTTTATTATTATCTATGTCTTGCTGCTGTTTTTGTATTGTGGTGCACTGGAAGCTCTTTTCATCAAGACAAATTCCTTGTATGTGTAAGCATACTTGGCATTAAAGCTCATTCTGATTCTATTACAATGGCAATAGTAGTGAAACACAATAGATTTGAGATATGTGTTAATGATCTGGAGGTTGAACTTGACCTTCGGTCTCCACAAAAGTGTGTGCCGAAGAAGTTGTGTAGTAATTATTCAACAGTATGGGCTGTAAACTTCACTGGCTGCACACAAACGTACAGCGCAGACGTACTCCATGAGTTCACGGAGTATTGATGTAAGGGCAATAAGCCAACAGTCATTAATAGATTTGAGTGCAGTAATGTTTGTAGTGATCTTCCATGCAGATGAAAATCACATCTCAACTGTACAGCACTGTTTTTAACTGTACTGTAAATTGTGAATTGAACATCTTTTTTCAGAGTGCTTAATTTCCTCTGTGTGTAGGAACTGTTAAAATGGAAAGTTATTATAATTTTTTTTTAAAGGGGTTATAGTCATAACAAAGGGAGTTGCACTACTTTCTCAGTTTCAACAAGTACAGCCCTCTACATAGCGAGCAAATCACTCACATATGCGACCAAATTTCATGCTATACGACTAAAATATGTATTTTATTAGCCACTGGCAAGAAAATACTCAGATTTTACTCGCCAGATATTGAGCCGTAATTAAATAAGTACCTGGCAATTAACCCTCCTATGGTATTCGGTCATATTTGACTGAAATAAATGTTCCTCATTTAATAAAAATGGTTTCCTTTATCTGAGCAGTACAAGACTTGGTGACTTTTCCTCCATTTGCCATCTGAACATACAAAAAAAATCAAGTTTTAATACTTTAAAATTTGATTCAATAAGTGTAAGTGGTCATAAAATAAAACCTTTGGTATTCGCGGTCAAAATTGTCCGACCATTGAAAATGAATGTGAAAGACCAAAAACAGTGCTCTTTTTTTTTTTTTTTTTTTTTTTGTTTATCTGTCAAATACAATCAATTAATCAGCCACAATGCAAAAAAATTACAGGGTGAGACTCTAAAACATCCTCCATGCAAAACATACACACCCACTATAACACAGAGCTTTTTTATTCATTTTTTAAAAGTAAATAAATAAATCAGTAACAATGCTAAATATTTATTCTACGCTCATTCAACTGTAAACATTTGCTCACTGAGCAGCTGTTCTCTAAAGAGAGAGTACCAATTTAGCGCTTGTTATACGTATCAATGTAAACTTAATGTAAATCGCACAAGAACATATAAACAAATATGTTACAAAATGTAGTAATATAGTAAGTGTAATAAATGTGTAAATGCATAAATATTTAAAAGGCACAATCATACACTGTGAAATATTTTAACAAGTACAAGTCTTTAACAAATCTATGCACGGGTTTGGAAAAAGTTTTTGTATAGTAGTTTTGATATAGAAGCACTTCAATTATTATTTATAATTATTGTTCTATTTTCATTAGGTTTCAACCTTGAAGATTTTGTAAAAAATTTATTTATTATTATTAATATTGTTATTATTGTTGTTGTTGTCATGGTGCAATAAATCAGTCATTTAAGTCAACCAAAGGTGGATTGATAATTTGTTTAAAACTAATCGCTTCACTGGAGAATTGTATTGCAGACAAGGTGGAGGAGACATTAAAGCGAACATTAGCTGTTTGAATGGTTGGAACAATGTTACAAAGTCAGGGATGGAAACTGCTTACCTTTACTCCTAATACACTGGTTTGAGAAAGTCAGTTATGAATTAGTGCAGATCCGTTGTGTTTTTCCAGGGTTGAGGGGCATCCAATGTGTTCCAGTAAGGTTATAAACATGAGTGCCCTGAAGAGGTTTTGTTTCTATGTGAATTTATAAGTTAATTATCAGTAGTAAATCAATCATTAATGCCAACGCTTTCTGAATATGCTGCCTGAGTTTTTGTTATGTACAAAAAAAAATAAAAGAAAAATGTAAGCATGGTAATATATATATATATATGTCTGAAATATAAATTTGATATCCATACGAGGGCACATTGTTATATAATACAGTGTGTTCATGTGAGGACAAATATAATATGTACAATGCCATTCTAAATTTACCTTTAAAAAGATGCGAGTTTATTTTTAATACATCGTTCATATATTTAATGTGACAAATAAAATGATCTTGTCAGTAGTGATGAAGCATACAGTCACTATTTAGCTTTGTAAAGCAGTGCTTTACGTTACTGCTGAATAAACACATTTGACCTGTAATATTTTCATTAATTTCAGATGGCAAAGGCTTTGAAGATGGTGCCAGTGTGGGAGAAATGTATAAAGTATTGTCACTGATACTAAAGTTCAGCACTATTGTAATTGAGTGGAAAGTTTTCATTCATATTATACATTTTAAAAACTATCGGCAGATTAATCGGCCGTCGGCCTGTGTTCCCACCTTAGTTATCGGTATCAGTAAAACCCACCATCGGTCGACCTCGAATATACAGTATGTATTATACTGTATATGATGATGCCCCCTTCTTGGTTTTCTTAATATCTGTTCTTTAGTTTTCAGTTGCATTTCGCTTGCATGTTGTCAATTCTGGTGAATAAAAAAATAAATAAATTTACTAGCCAATGATGATTAATTCTCCAATGTGTCCGTAGAGGGTTGAATAACCCTCATCTTTCAACCCCCTCGACCCATCCTGACCCATCTGAGACGAATGAAAATGTCATCACTAAAAACAAATCACCAGTGTCAAATAAAACCGAATATAATGAAAAGCCCAAAACAAGTCGTATAAGCACAGATGAATTTCCCCAAAGAAATATCAGCTTTCAGTAGCTGCTTTAAAATGCCTGTATTTCTGTATTTTCCTAAAATCAAAGTTAAAAGATTAGATGTGTGTTGAAAGGGTTTATTAAGTGTGTTTGTCACTGACACGTTGTTTGTGTATTTTCAGGAATGGAGATTTGACCCCATCAGATGTGAAGGGTGAGTCAGTCATGTTCAAAAACACGATTCAGTTCTGATTCATTTGATGACATGTGTACAGTGAAGTCAGATACATGGTTTCAAATCTTTGGAGGAATCCTGTAGCTCAACTGGTAGAGCATGGCGCTAGCAACACCAAGATAATGGGTTCAATTCCCATGGAAAACTGTTATAATGTATTCCTTGAATGCACTGTAAATCTGTCAGCTCTTTCCACTTTCCTTTTGTATGAAGCTGACTGTTACATCATTAATAATGTAAAGCCACTATACTCATAATGATTTGAAAATAAGTGTGGACAGTCAACTTTGGCTGAGTTGTCTGCAGTGTAAAGCACGAGTTTATCACATTCTCCAGTAGAGGGTGTCATAAGCTTGTACAGCGCATGTTTTATTCTGAAAGTGAATCAAGTGTCAGGGGAACTTCCTGTCTGATGTTAAGTCTCTGTTTATATTAAAGACAATTGATCAAACTCTATTTAACATAAGAGGAGTGGAGCCCTCTAGTGATGTGTAGACAAATGAATTATTTTTATAATAATTAGAAATATGATAGTAAACCAATTTGGTTTAAAGAAATGAGGATGCATATGCTACCAAGTACTAATCAGACACTTAAACTAGAGATTGTTGATATTTTAATGTTGTAAATCTATGTAAATTTCTCCAAATACATACAAATATCTAATAGGGTCAAGAAGATATTTCATCACAAAATCGAAAAAGAAGAAATTGTATTAATAGTGGGTTTTGCCAAAACTGGTAACTAAGATAGGAAAACCGGCCAATAGCCGATTAATCTGCCGATAATTTTTAAAATGTATAATATGAATGAAAACTTTCCGCTCAATTTAAAATAGTGCTGAACTTAGAACTGAACCGAAATGGGCATGAGGCTGTATCTTCGCCACACTTGGGCGTATTGACACCAAACTTGGTATATGTTGAAGCCATCATGACTTGAGGGTACCTGCACAGTTTTGACACAGGGCCACCTAGAGGTCAGGAGATATGAAAAATTGACATTTTTGCTTATAACTTCTGAATAGTTTGACCTAAAATCATGAGGCTGTTCTCGTTAGATTCCTTGGGGCATTCCGAGTCGGCCATTTGGGGCATCATCCATTTAGAATTTTGTCATAAAATGCTGTATTTTACAAATGCATTGGCGTATGGTTATGAAACATGGCATGCATCATCAAGACTATGCCCTGAGGATACCTGTAAAGTTTTGTGCCAACACCACCTTGTGGTCAAAAGTTGCATGTAACATTTGATGAATTTGACCTGACTTGTGACTGATCTCGAAATATTCCGTGGGTCATGCTGAGTACGGTGACTGCAAATTTGACATGGTCAGCCATACTTCCTTTCCGCCTTTATGAATTTAATTGAAAACCTACTTTTTCGAACTCCTAGGATGTAAGTCCGATTTGCACAAAATTTGTTGTGTATCATCTAGGGAAACTCATGACAAAAAATTATGAAAAGCTTCTCGATAGACAAACCGATTTGCACCATAGTGTACCAACGGATTTGATGGAAAGTTGCCAAAAAGCACCTGAGGCTGTGTCTCTGCAACACTTTGCCGTATTTATATGAAACGTTGTGTGTGTCATAATGACCACACCTTGACCTCACCATGTAAATATGGTGACAGCGCCACCTATTGGTCAAAAGTTATAAGTAATTGTATTTCAATATAAGCAATTATATTTGTTTTTTAAACCACTTTTCTTACATTCGTAATCAGTGATGTCCAGTCATACTTTCTTACATGCAGTTGGTGTGATTAACCCTGTAATTAGGGGCCAAGCACAAGCTAGTGGTCAGAAGCTATAAAAATGGTTATTTCTTCAAATAACTTCAAAGTGCTTGGTTTAATTATTCTGCTATGCTATGCTTAGCTGCTTACTGTGCTGTTAATGCTTGGCCCTGGTAATTACTGCTTTTCTTTTGATTTTAGAGTGAAATGTGACCTGGATTCACCCAAAGAGTGCACTAATCTCTGTGTTTCTGTGTTTAAACAGACCAACCGACTGAAAGTTCTCACAGCAGCTCAGGTATCTCCTCACATCTCATGTTTGGCACATAAAATATTAAATGTCCAACCACTCTTAAAAAGTAGAGAAAAAAAAAAAAAAAGACCCTTCAGATGTGAAAATGAAAGTTCATTTCATATTTTGACTACAGTAGAAACATTTCCTCATAATTAAAGATGCTTTATCCTTCAAAATGGCTTGATGTTTTAATGCAGTTTGTCTCTCAAAATCCTGTAAAATTCTATTTTATACAGAAATACAAATTCTGTCATCGTTGTTTTCCTCTTTGGAACAGAAAAGGAGATGTTTAACAGAATGTCCAGGCTGTTTTCAAATCTTCTTCACGCTTCCGATGTTTAAATCCGGTGCGTTCATGATACACGTGCGAATGTCTTGCTTTGCTGGAAGTTCAGCTCACTCAATTGAAGAAGTGAGTAGAAGAAACTGCAAGTAAACTTCATGGGTAGTCGTGTGTAGTAGTCAATGCGCCATGTTTAAACGCACAGAAGTGTGAGTGAGATTTGAGAACTGGGGCAGAAGAGAAGATTTTATAATGACTTACATTTCTTTAATGGTAGTTAAGATTGTTCCTCACAGAAAGTGATGTATGATCCCATATTAATGTGTACATGTTTATTTCAGATAGTACAGGCACATCAACAGAGGAGAGCTCAGAGGAAGAGGAGGCCAATGAAGAGGAAGACCAAAACGTTTCAGGTTAGGATGTGCTCACACTTTATGAATCTTTTGGATGAATAAGAAACTTCTTGAACTTATCTGCTAAAATAACATTAGTGATGACCGTACATGTAACTAGTGTCTGCGGTTTCACTGTGTACTAATATGACTTATACCCATGCAGATTGAAACTGTGTTACTAAAGCTCTATTCAGACAGCAATTATTTTACATGGGGACGTATGTAATTCCAGCATTTACAGGGGGCAGTCAGTGATTTTATTGCCGTTCGAATCTGAAATGTCAGTATTTTTCTTCCACCTCCAGCCAGAAAATTCCCAGCCAGATTACCTGCTGTTTTTTGACAAACACCAAGGTCATGTGATAATTTAATTACCGTCCGAATCCACATCTCTGTGTATATACTCCAAAAGCCATTTTGGAAATGCTTTTTGACCACTGCTTTGCGCTGTGTGGTAACAGCTCTGGCGGTCATGGACAGTTGTGAACAATGGTGGATTGTGTAACCGAAACGTTTGAAATAATTCACATGAATAAAATGATGTCGCCGCTCCACCACAGTGAGTGGGAGCTCTCAAGTAAAAGGGAAAGAAAAACAAGAGGTCCATTATTATGGCAGCATTGTAATTGTAATATATCACATTTTACTGTGGAAATGTTTATTAATGCATTTATACATCGGGCTTGCATGACTACTCGTTTATATGGGTCGAGTAGTCCCAGGAAAGTTGCGGGGTCAATGTTTACCTTATTTAAAAGGTTTAATTTCCACCTCCACTTTTTAAACACTGATGGATAATTCCAAATGATGTCTATAATTTTTATAGGTAAAACATAAGAAAATCATTTTAACCATAGCACCTCAAATTTCAGTTGAACTATCTTTACTGTCAGTGATATGTGGTCTTCTATATCTGCATGTGCGATTAGGAGAGAGGGCACGCAAGCGGCGCAACTGAGGTGATGCAGGAAACGAAACATGCGTACCCCCACTGACAGATTTAACTGGCAGCATTGATGAACAGTCTTGTCCCTACAGGTTCTTGATTAGTTTAACTGCTCTTCGCAAGAATATTGGCTTGCTCCGTATGTGAAAATGTGCACCATAAACGTCCGCAGTGCAGTTCCCTCACGATTAAAAAAACAATTTTTTTACTTTAGCGTAATTCCAAACATATTTAAACGCAAATACAGTGAACGCAGTTTGTGGATTGATGAATTTTCCATATAACAAGTGCAACTCTCGCTCGTCCCCCGTGATTTAATTGTCATCCGAACATATGAGTGTTATCACAGAGGAGTTCATGCAAATGAACTTTTACAGACGTCACCCTGAGAAACAACTGCCGTCAGAATAGGACTTAAGACTGTTACAGAGCAGCAGGGTTTATCAAGTGTATAGAATACAGGAGGAGATCTGAGAAGAGCCAAAATGATTGTTTGCTCACAATCACAGTAATGGACAGCAAGACATTTTACCACAATAAAATGTTCCCAAAGTTTATTCGTAAAAATTCAAGAATAAAGCGTCGATATAAATGAATTAATTTGGAGTTATATTGTTGTATTTCGTGTGTGTTGTTCTGTAACTGCTCAGTTATCATGAGGGAAATGTTTTCTGTTTTCAGACTCAGGAACACAACCCAGTGCAGAGCATCACAGTGGTAATGTTTCTCTTGTGTGTGTGTGTGTGTGTGTGCAGATGTTTATGTGAGAACAGATGTTCTACACACTCACTATAAATCATGATTTTCTCCTCAGATGAGCAGCTGAAGTCATGCTGTGAGAAGTGTTCAGCTCTTAAGGTCGGTCTCTGCCATATACGAGAAACATACTGTATATCAGGATTATTCTACTAAATAGCTGCCTCTTTTGTCCCTCATTAACATCTGTTGTAACATCAATTTTGAAAAATTACAATACTTAAAATATATTTTTTCTTCCCCTCCAAGGATGTGGTATAGTAAAATACAGTACAGTATACTACAGGTTAGGATAGCACAGTACAGTGTGGTAACGCATTATATAGCATAGTATAGAATAATGCAGCACAGTAAAGTATGTACTTATACAGTATATATTTAAAGTATAATATAGTACAGCATTGTATGGTATAGTATAGCACAATACAGCACAGTATATTAAGGCATAGTACAGTACAGATTGGTGCAGTACAGTGTGTTATAGCACATTATAGTGTAGTGTAGTGCAGTATAGCAATGCATATTACAGTATAGTAATCTACAGAATAGTAGTGTAGTACAGTATGAACTTATACAGCATACATTTATAGTACAGTGTAGTTCATTACAGCATAGTACAGTGTAGTATAGTACAGCATAGCAAATAGTATAGTTTGGTATAGTACAGTAAAATTAGTACAGCACAGTACAATATGGTACAGCACATTAAAATGTAGTATAGTGCGCTATAGCAATGCATATTACAGTAATTTACAGCATAGTATAGTGTAGCACAGTACAGTATATTCTTATACAGCATATATTTATAGCATTATAGTACAGTATAATGCAGTACAGTGTAATACGGTGTAGTATAGCGCTGTATAGCATAATATTATACAGTATAGTGTAATAAAGCATAGCATGGTAAAGTACAGTATTTTACAGTATAGTATAGTACAGATGATGAAATGAATGCATACATGAATGTGTTCTTCTCCCTCACAGAATCCCAAATATGAGCTGGTCACCCCCAGGAAAATGTCCCGAGAACGCCTGCAGTAAGTTTTTCTCCACTCACTGTACTGTTACTGTAGTACCACTATCAGTCATATGTGACTCACACAACCCTTCTGTCCTCTCGCTGAATGACTCGCTGTTTCTAAATGACCACCGCAGTGCTCTAAACTTGGACAATATTTAATGTAACGACCAACAGGTTTAGAAGAATCCAGCTGTCAGTATTAGAAATGTCAAACGGGTATTGTAACAAAACCCCCATGAATAATATCACGAGAAAGCCAGGACTCACAGAGCAGCATTCAGGTTTTATTAAACCTTTTGATCTTTTCAAACAAATCAAGAAAACTGGTATTATTAGCAGTGTTGACTGAATGCTGTCGCTGAAATGGTAAAACATCATGGTTACTTGTGTAACCTCCATTCCCTGATGGAGGGAACGAGACGTTGTGTCGATGTAGTGACACTAGGGGTCACTCTTGGGAGCCCGAGACACCTCTGGTCTTTGATAAAAGGCCAGTGAAAATTGGCGAGTGGTATTTGCATGCCACTCCCCCGGACATACGGGTATAAAAGGAGCTGGTATGCAACCACTCATTCAGGTTTTATGCTGAGGAGCCGATATAAGGTCCGGCCATTTCAGCGGGTAGTTCAGTGTTGTGGCAGGAGGGACACAACGTCTCGTTCCCTCCATCAGGGAACGGAGGTTACACAAATAAACATGACGTTCCCTATCTGTCACTCACTCGACGTTGTGTCGATGTAGTGACACTAGGGGTCCCTATATGAAACGCCACAATTGGCTGAACTGTGTTACATGAACTGGCGGTGTGTGGTGGGCAGACTACTGTGTGCCTCATAGCCAGCACACCAGGTTGACACATAACCTCCCCCAACATCTTTATGAGTGTTGAACGGCCCTTTTTGGGGACAAGTCGACTTAACCCAGTCGTGGCCTCTTTTTGCATTCCCTAAAAAAGAAGGGGGATTATCTGGCTGGGCCACCAGGTCTAGTTGGGGGGTGTCCCTCCCAAGGGGAAGACACCGCGGAGACCACACCTCACCCAAAGAGAGGGGGGGATATTTAAGTGTAAAAATATGTCCCAATGGGGGAGGAGTTACTACAAACATGGAGACTGGGGCAGAGGGGCTCTGCCCAAGGAAGACGCAGTTTGCCAACAGGGAAACAAATTAGCGGAAGATATATATCGCATGGGGTTAGCCTTACAGGGAACCGCCACATTTGGAGCACCTACCCCAGGACAGGACTCTTAGTTCGCACGTGTACTGGGCAGGCAGCGAGTCTCCGAAAACTCGACTGCCACAGGGCTCGGAGGAAGTCAACCAGGGAACAAAGTTTGTGAACACTACTGGGAATTAATGGTGCATGTCTTTATCTCCAAAGGTGGAAGGCGCTATGTGCAAGCGATACACCCGGCCAGCTATCCCGGGCTTATCTGCTTGTGTTGCGTGCCACTACCTGGGACGAAACCGGCTCCACCCGGAGGTTGTAGAACCTTGCACAGGTGTTGGGTGTTGCCCAGCCCGCTGCTTTGCAAATGTCTGTGAGAGAGGCACCCCTGGCCAGGGCCCAGGGAGCCGCTAGACCCCTGGTAGAATGGGCTTGTAGCCCTACCGGGGGCGGCATGTCCTAGGCGACATATGCCATAGTTATGGCGTCAATGAGCCAGTGGGCGATCCTCTGCTTGGAGACAGTGCTTCCTTTCCGCTGTGCACCAAAGCAGACAAAGAGCTGCTCAGAGATTCTAAAGCTCTGCGTGCGATCCAAATAGTTGGAAGGGGACAGCCTCCCTTCCAACCTCTCCTGCATGAAGGAAAGCACTGATCCGACTGCGCATCTCTGGGGGTTCTTCCCATCGGGAAGACACCACTTAGCGAACAGACGCCACTTAAAGGCATACAGGCACCTCGTAGAGGGGGCCCTAGGCTGAGTGATCGTGTCTACCACGTCGCATCCAGGGGCCAGTCATGGAGATTCCAGAGGTCTGGGCGCGGGTGCCAGATGGTGCCCCATCCCTGAGAAAGAAGATCCTTCCTCGGGGAAATTCGCCGGGGGGGCTGTCGCGAGGAGCATGAGGTCTGAGAACCACGCCTGGGCAGGCCAGTAGGGTGCTACCAGGATGACCTGCTCCTTGTCCTCCCTGACCTTGCACAGGGTCTGTGCAAGTAGGCTCACTGGGGAAAAACGCATATTTACGCATGCCAGGGGGTCAGCTGTGTGCCAGCATGTTTATGCCGAGGGGGTCTCGGTCAGGGCGTATTAGAGCGGGCAGTGGGGAGGATTCTTGGGAGGCGAACAGGTCCACCTGTGCTCGACCGAATCGACTCCAAATCAGCTGGACCACCTGAGGGTGGAGTCTCCACTCTCCCCTGAGGGTAACCTGTCGTGACCGCGCGTCCTCTGTAGTGTTGAGGTTGCCCGGGATGTGAGTGGCTTGCAGTGACTTGAAGTGCTGCTGACTCCAGAGGAGGAGACTGCGGGCGAGTTGTGACATACAGCGAGAGCGCAGACTGCTTTGGCGGTTGACATATGCTACTGTTGTCATGCTGTCTGTCTGAACTAACACATGCTTGCCCTGGATCAATGGCCAAAACCTCTGCAGGACGAGCAGAATTGTCAACAACTCGAGGCAGTTGATGTGCCAATGCAGTCACGGACACGTCCAGAGGCCGGCGGCTGCGTGTCCATTGCAAACAGCGCCCCAGCCCATTTTGGAGGTGTCTGTCGTGACCACGACGCACCTGGAGACCAGTTCTAGAGGAACGCCTGCCCGTAGAAACGAGAGGTCGGTCCAAGGGCTGAAAAGACAGTGACAGACCGCTGTGATGACCATGCGACATGTCCCGTGTTGCCATGCCCATCTCGGGACTCGAGTCTGGAGCCAGTGCTGAAGCGGCCTCATATGCATCAACCCGAGCGGGGTGGCCACCGCCGAGGATGCCATATGCCCCAGGAGCCTCTGAAAAAGTTTCATGGAACCGCTGTTTTCTGTTTGAACGCCTTCAAACAGGCCAGCACTGACTGGGCGCACTCGTTTGTAAGGTGTGCCGTCAAGGAGACCGAGTCCAACTCCAAACCGAGAAAAGAGATTCTCTGAACCGGGAGGAGCTTGCTCTTTTCCCAGCTGACCCGAAGCCCTAGTTGGCTGAGGTGTGAGAGCACCAGGTCCCTGTGTGCGCACAAGATGTCTCGAGAATGAGCTAGGATTAGTTGAGAGTGCGAATGCCTACCTCCCTTAACGGGGCAAGGGCAGCCTCTGCGACCTTCGTAAAGACGCGAGAAGACAGGGACAGGCCGAATGGGAGGACTTTGTAGTGATACGCCTGACTCTCGGACGCAAACAGCAGGAAGGGTCTGTGTCGAGGAAGGATCGAGACGTGGAAGTACGCATCCTTCAGGTCTACCACCGCGAACCAATCTTGATGCCGGACGCTCGCCAGAATGCATTTTTGCATCAGTATCTTGAATGGGAGTCTGTGTAAAGCCTAGTTCAGTACTCACAGGTCCAAGATTGGCCGCAACCCACCGCCTTTTTTCGGTACGATGAAGTAGGGGCTGAAAGACCCCTTCTTCATCTCGGCTGGAGGGACAGGTTCTATCGCGCCCTACCGTAGCAGAATAGCGATCTCCGCGCAAGGTAGCAGCATTTTCGTCCTTCACCAAGGTGAATTGGACACCGCTGAACCTGGGCGGACGCCCGGCAAAGTGAATCGCGTAGCCGAGTCAGACGGTCCGGACCAGCCCTCGCGACGGATTGGAAAGCACAAGCCATGCGTCCAAGTTCCGCTCAAGGGGGACCAAAGGGACAATGTCATCGGACGTACCGGCAGGTGGGGCCTCGCGGCGGGGCGGAGCTCAAGGTGCCACACCACATCGTGGCTGTGCTGTGTCTAAGGACATTGAAGCACTTACCTGGCTCCTTGTGACCACCCCCGGAACTGCCTGAGATGGGGGAGGAAGAGGCCTGTCCTCGTGACCCATGGAGACGGTCACATCGGGGGTGGATTTGTGCCACAGCTGGGCACTCAGGGGCGGGAGACCGCCGTTGGAGCGCAAAACCTGCCAAATAGAGTGGTGGACGGTGGTCGTGATGACGGCCGTGCACACCAGATACGTGACCCAGGGAACAAGGAAACTGCTCTTGCTGAGCTCTTGAGTACTGCAGCCACTTGGGCATGCAGCGCAATTAAATGCAAAAGGTAACAAAAAGATGGAGAGATCTGCTTACCAGCTCCAGAGCAGCGGGTTTCGTTGTCCCTGGGTCGCCCGTCTCAAGGGTGCTTTGAAGCCTTTCACGGGTTCTGGGCGGCCACGATATGGGTGGCGTCTGCTTCCTGCTGTGGGCTCCACTCCGGCGCCTGGCCAAAGGGGCGGGCTGCGGCGGAGCCGGTGCAGTCACCGCAGGGGGACTCCCTTGGTGATGAGTAGATGGGGTGCGGGATCTTGAGCCGCGCTGGGGCAGGATATGCCGGCTAGCATCCGTCTACTGCTCCATCATCGAGAACTGCTGGGCAAAGTCCTCGACGGTGTAGCTGAATAGGCCCGCCTGGGAAATGGGGGCAGCAAGGAACCGTGTCTTGTCCTGGACCACTAGTGTGGCCATCGTCCGCCCGAGAGATCGCGCCGTGACCTCTGTCGCTCGGAGAGCGAGGTCGGTCGCCTAGCGCAGTTCCTGCATCAGTCCCGGGGCGGAACTACCCTCGTACAGTTTCTTTAGCGCCTTGGCGGACCTGCAGGAGAGCCATGGTGTGCAAGGCGGAGGCGGCTTGTCCAGCGGCACCGTAGGCCTTGGCCGTCAGAGATGACGTAAACCTATAGGCCTTGGACGAGGGCTTTGGGCACCCACGCCAGGTGGTGGCGCTCTGCGGGCATAGGTGCACCGCGAGTGCATTTATCCACCGGGGGATTGCCGAATAGCCCTTGGCTGCTCCACCATCGAGGGTAGTGAGGGCGGGGAAGCTGAAAAGATCGGGACCGGGCAGTAAAAAGTGCCTCCAGCGACCTTGTCAGCTCTTCATGCACTTCCGAAAAGAAAGGAACGGGGGCAGGGTGCGGCTTTGAGCGGCGCCGCGAGCCCAGGAACCAATCACTGAGCCGCGAGCGTTCAGGGAAGAGCAGAGGGTTCCACTCTAGCCGACGCTCGCGGCTGTCCAGGATCTCCGCGTCAGCCTGTGACTGGGCAATCATCCCTGAAGGGAGGAGCCCAGCTGAGGCTTCCGACTGGACGAGCCCGCTCTCCGATGCTGCGCTCGAGAGCTCATCACTTTCGCGGACTCCGAATGAGAGGTCGAACTCACCGTGAGACGAGCCGGCGGACTCATCCGGAAGCTCGATCAGGGCAGACGAGCGTGCTGGGGAATGGGAGGTCCACGGGGGGATACCCGGCGGAGGCGGTCCCGTTGGGGTCCCCAAATCGCCCCTAGTGCTAGCTACGCTGGCCTTATACCCGTGGGTAAAAGGACCGAGGTGGGGAGCCTCTGGGGTGGCTTGCTTTCTTACGAAGGCGAGCCGCGACCGCAACATTGCCGAGGACATGTCCTCGCAATGAGAACATGACCGTCCATGAACGCTGTCTCCGCGTGAGTAGTGCCCAGACACGAAAGACAGTGATCGTGACCATCAGAAAGTGAGAGATAACGAGCGCAACCAGGAATAACACACAATCGGAAAAGCATCTTTAGAAAGACACGTCTTTAAAAAGATGTTCTGTGTGTGCCGCTCTTTTAGAGAAATATACTCTATTTCTGCCGAAGTGCCCAGGGGCATTCTCTGCAGTGCAACAGTGCAGAGGAGGGAGAAGCCGCTGAAATGCGCCGTCAGATCCAGCAGAGGTGAATGAACAGTAGTATTCAGCTCAATGAGCATGACCATTCGGCTCTGAAGAGAAAATCTAAATGAGTGGTTGCATACCAGCTCCTTTTATATCTGTATGTCCGGGGGAGTGGCATGCAAATACCACTCGCCAATTTTCATTGGCCTTTTATCAAAGATCAGAGGTGTCTCGGGCTTCCAAGAGTGACCCCTAGTGTCACTACATCGACACAACGACGAGTGAGTGACAGATAGGGAACACCCAGATGTTTTTATTTGTCAGAAACTTACACTTCACTAATTCTGACATGGTATGTTCATTCATGACCGCATGTTGATTTTTGAGTGAACTATCCCTTACAGCACTATCTGTACACTACTGAAACAGTGTTTGTTTTATGTGTTGTAGGCTGCAGTTGGATGGTGAGGGTGTGTATGAGTGTTCACACACTGGACTGGTGTTTGAAGTCTCTCAGCGGGTGAAGATCATGTACCGCGTTCTCTCCTGGAGCAAGTACAGCACCTACTTGAGTGACTCATGGAAGTTTGCTGGGCCCATTTTTGACGTAGATTGTGATCCATCAATTCTCAGATCTGTCCAGTTCCCGCACTCGTTGTGTCTGGCAGGTACAGAGATTTCACCCTGTTTAGACAAAATAGGAGGAGTTCGATCACCCTCGTGTTGTTCCAAACCCGTATCCTGCTGTTTTTCTCTGTGAACACAAAAGGAGAACTTCTGAAGTTCATAGTGACCACGACTGTCAAGAAAAATAGTATTTTAAAAAGTAGTTATGACTTCTGCGTCATATTCCAAGTCTTCTGAAGTCATATGAAAGCTTTGTGTGTAGAGCAGAGCCAAATTTACGTTGAATTTAGTCACTGAAAATCTTCCTCTACACAAGTTCTCAAATCTCACTGACATCCGGGTCCGATTCCAAAATGCCGCTTTGACGCTTTGTGCTAAGTTTGAAAGAAAACGGCATTGCAAGATTTTAAGTGAATAATGACTTAATTTTCAATCTGAAGACTTGGAGTTTTGCGCACAAATGTCTGCTTTTATGATAGTTTTCTACATTTTTGTCCATTTTGTAGATTCTGAGTCACTATGAACTCTGGTTTTATAAGAGCTGCGTGAACAGTCTTGAGAAATTTTTCTTTTGTGTCCCATGGAAAAATATAACGGCATATAGGTTTGAAAGGACATGAGGGTGAGTAAATTTGAGTTTAATTTTTGGGTGAACTATCTGATTGAAAGGTTCAGAATAGTATTTCTTTGGCCATTTAACATTGCTCTCTCTGTCATGCTGTGTTCCTGACGTTCGCTCGGAGCAGATAAAGCCAATGAGGTGACGTTCAGCGTGCTGCATGTGAAGAACAGTCGCGGTCTGATCGAACCATCGGCCGATCACTCGGCCAGTCACGTCAAATGGAAGGTGTCGTCTCTTTCTCCCGTGGGTCCCATCGTCCAGACGTCTAAAGCAGCAGAGCATCATGGGGTCGTTCTGGTGTTTAAAGAGGTCGGCCAGGAGAAAACTTTCTCTTTTAAAGTTTACCTGGCAGGAAACAACTGCTCTGAGGTCAAGGTGAGCAAACGCTTCAAATTATGTGTCACACTTCACCATTTAATGCCAGTTCAGTATAAATATACCAGATCTGACTGAGCTTTATTACATGACTGAATCAGGTGATCACAGTCGGGCAAAACTCCCTTTCCTTCAATTCATGTTTGTGAATTTGAATTGGCAATGCCACACATTTGAATTGGAATGACAGGAAGTTACAATTCAATGAGATTCAACACAGTTACACAGAGGAATTTCATTAATCCAACACAAGTTTAGTAACAAAATATATCATACATTTTTAAGACTTTAAAATTCTGGGAAATGAATACATGTAAATATATAAATATGAATATATCGTATTTTAAGCATTTGATTATTAGTATCATAAAATCTTTTTGGAAATTGCCCATATGTTGCCCACATGTTTGAGTAATTTACACCGATTTTATTTCTTTTACTCATTCAATTTCTTTAAAACTATACTTGCCATTAATTCCACTTGAATTCTAAATTTCAAATACAACATTACATACTTTTTTGATAATTCATGAATAACTGTTGTAGTTTTAGATGAACAGTACTCTGTACCATGTTTTTGTAGTATGACATTGATGTCACTGCAGTGGCAGAAAGTAGGAGTGATGACATCATACCAGTTTTAGTTTGTCTGTCAGATCTGTGGGTGAATTATTACTCGTGTGTGTTGATGTCATTATTAGTGTGCATTTCATCATCTGTTGGATAGCTGTAGCTACTGTACATAAGCTTTAAAATCCCTCTAAGAATTATCCTGTCACTTTTTACAGGATCAGGAACTTCACAAATATGTACAAAATAAGACTCGAATAAAACTCATTGAAGTCGGGTTTTTGCTCTTTATCAACAAATGTTCAGTGAAAGGAAGTGCTTAACTTGTCAACCTCAAGGTCAAGCTTGATTTAACATTTTTTAGATATGAAGTTTGCCATTTTTCACAATTTGAGACTGAATGCAGTTTAAAACCCTGATTTGTGTGAATTTGTCATTTTCTTGTAATTATAATACCTAAATCCAGAATAATAAAATGTATAAAGTAAAAAAAGAAGAAAAAAAAAGCTATTCATTTATGCTCCAGAAAGGGTCACAGGGTTGCAGATTTAGACTTAAGCTATCGCTCAGTGACGGTAGGGGTTAGCTAGTTAGTGATTATTGATAAACTTCAATTTTCCATGAATTCTTTACATAATGCACAGGGAGCTGGTTGTTATCATAAAATAAACCCTGACGTGGAGCGGAGGACTCTCTTGTATCACCCTGAAGGGGTTTATTTTGTGAAAGTGACTGTCTGACTGGTCATTATCACGCTTATTACAAGACTACCCATCAAATAAATGAATAAATGGACATGAAACATTGATGTGAGTTGAAATTATTTTATTAGTTTACTTGTAATGATCACAGAGGGATACGAGAAGTAGGAAAGATGACTCGCAAAAATTTTCTAAACAAAAATAATTAACTAAGCTCAAAACAAAGTAGTCAAAATATTCAAATATGAAAGCTGAAATAAATGTTACGTCAGATTGCAAATATCTTCATGTGTATCTCCGAGCATCTGAACACTCTGTGCTTGACAACGGTCAATTGCTGCTTCAATTATTGGCTGTTTGTTGTAAAGTCCTGCACATTTAAGATTACGACCAATCATTTAGAGAAGCGAGCTTCATGAGAAATGACTCAATGGCAGATTCTATTGATTAGGTGTTCACCAATGTGACACAGTTTAGAAGTGTAGAATAATAAAGCAAATGTTTTTGAACTTTATTGCTAAATGTCATGAATAAGCATTCAGCCATCTGTATGAGAGAGCACAACAGTAAGTATGTTGTTTGTCCCAGCTCAACACGTGAAATGATTTCCTGTTGCCCGAAACAACCACAGAAGAGTTTCAGTGCGGTGTAATTCACACTGTCACAGAGTCACTGTCACTCTCAATCAGTCCAAAAATACAGCTCTTTGACCTTTATTAACGTACTGCCAATACTAGAACACGGCAGTACCAACTCAAAAATAAATATTGCTCAGTGAGTGATTGACAGTTAGTGCACTTCAACTTGAAGTTCATTTTGATATTTTTATATCATTCGGACTTCTGTAATTTAGCAAACAGAATGAAATGTTTTAGAGTGAGACAAACCAACTAATAGCACAAAACATCAGAATCACAGAGTCTTCATTTTTACAGTTTTTTTTTATTTTTTTATTAAATAAAATTAAAACAATTATTGTCTTTTGACAAATGTCCTTTTGAATGTAGTCACTATTTTATCATGTTAACAAAAATAACGTGTTTGTCATTTTGCACTTTTTTAAATGTAGACAAAAAGCGCCAAATGATGTAATCCAAGGATTGTATTAAGAGGCCAAAAAGTGCTCAGTACAGAAACGAAATATTTTCGAATTACATGATCATCAGCGTCCAAATAACAGCAGCACACCTGATTCCATTTATAGGTCAGACTGGACCGTTTACCGTAACTCTTCTGATTGAACATAACCAAAAACACAAATGTTCAAAAATGTCATAGACATACATTGTGCTTTTGTATACGGTATACTAGCATTCACACATATTAAGCAAAATCCAAACATGTATAAACATAATATATGCATACACATCAAAAGATATATGAAGAGAGGACAACAATCAAACAGTAAAAGCAGATTTCCAATCAAATACTTTATATCAAAATACCAGTACATATGTCAAATATTTATAGTCCATACAAGCATTACAGTATGCACATAAATCAGTAAAGACTACATTTTATATTATTCATGCAGAATTCTTCAGCAAACATTTAATCAAGGGAAAAGTCTAAAAAACATAAATATGCTAGTAATACACACAATCAAAAGTTGATAGAAGTTATTACACATTATATCAGCCACATAAAATGTCAAAAGAAATTGGTACATCGTTCCGTTTGCAAATATCTCATGATTAGAAAAACGAGTATACACAAGAAAAACCATCATCACACTATAGCTAACTTAGTAAGAGACAAATCTTCATTCATCTCTTGGGGAGATAAAGATTTTAAATACGTTCTACAGTTCCCCCTTACATGGACGCTTCACTTGTTCAATAACTAAAAAGTCAAAGCAGATACAGGATGACCAGCTTCCAAAATATGTGTCCGTCTCACAACACTCATATGCTCATTAACACGTGTTCTGATTTGTCTGATTACAGGGACAAGAAATTAGATATATAACGTTCTCAGAGCTACAGGTGACAATCTGTTTATATTATATACACAGCCAGTTATAGAGCTCCTAAATGAGCTGATGTTTCTCTCGTTATTCCTACAGGCAGCACAAGATATGGGAAAAAACAGTGGTTTCATCCAATCACCCGTCATTCTTAATACGTGAAGCAAACGTATTCGCTTGATCAAAAAGTCTCTAATATTCCTAGATCTCTATTGTGCAAAGAGTGGAGGATCAGGAAAAAGATTCGAGCAAATGGGAACACTCTTTAAAACGTGCCAGTGTTTTTATTGTTTCTTTGTAGTTTGTACAACAACCTTTTTCCAACATAGTCAAGAGATCAGAGGTGTTTTTTCTATTTCTTTTGGGGAAAGAGTAACAGTACACTTTTCAGGATATCTCCTAAGGTGAAATTGCTTATGGATTTTTACAACCTCCGTCTCAAAATCAGATTCTGTCATGCAGATGCGCTTTAGAAACTCCTTTTTAACCCTGTAACACCACCTGTATCAAATTTGATACGATATTTTCTAAAGCCTGTGCATCATTAACATAATCATGATTTTGCTGAAAATCCTGTTGTCTGCAATGTCTGCTGCCACCTGGTTGACGTTTCCGGGGACATCTTGATGGGAAAAATATTTTAATGGAGTTTTATAAACAAGGTTCAGGAGGAGCAAGGTCATTTAATCTGACCAATAACATTGCTAGAGTAAGCGTATATAAACAGCCACTTACCTCTACATGGTGTTGAGTCTTCCAGCATCCCTCCACCACCTCCCCTTTCTCCTCCTATTCATTTACGAATAACTAACCTAAGTCGTGTATTTGTGCTCGGGTCAAGCCTCAAGCCATACGACCAGGACAGCGAGCCACAAACGTCTACACCATCCTCTAAGCAGGATTACATTAACTTGCGAACTACTGAAAAGATTTTTCCACAAAATGTCCGCTTTTGTATTGCATGCACTCATTTATGTGAAATCTTTGCTGATTTTAATAAAGTAAAAGTGACAGTAATGATTATATTGTTACTGATATTTTAAAATGAGTATTTGCTGAATATAAGCAACTTGTACTTGGTTAAAATGTTATATATTATTTTATTGAAAAACCCCTTTGTATTAAATATGATACAACAGGCTTTTGAGAAATATCTCTCAATCACCATTACATTCCCACCACAAAACAATCACAGAGCTTTGAAAATTCTGACATATACATTTTACAAGATATTTTTAAAGTGTGAAATAATATTTCCATATATACAGCCTGCTCTGTCATTATAAAGATCTCATAATTTTTCATTACAAGCTATTATGGTCATCTGAGCTAAAAAAGTTTTACAATTTTCCTTTTTTAAAATGTCAATATAGTGTTTGGTGCATAAAATACATATGATAAAGATTGTTTATTGTAAAATAAATATTTTATTCATGTTGTATTTGTACCTCGATACATTTCAATCCATATTTATAGAGCAAGGAGAGGAAGTAGTCATGGCCAAACTCTCAAACATTTGTTTCTCTGAAAAGTCCAGAGAGTCCTCTGATAATACCCCAAAATTTACCACTGCAGAAAAACTTCAATAACAAATGTCCTATAGAAAAATGAATTGCTGGGCCTCAGGAAGATAATTTTTACAATTTCTTTTTATAGTTTGTCTAATGGTCCTAAAACAGTTGTAATTCTTTCATATGTCAGGCTGTACAGGGTTAAATATGTCAGATGTGCACTACATGCATGTTGAATTCTGTTTGTCAGTGGGTTTTGTGCATGGAGTCATAGAGAGTGATCCTGAAAGTAGTCGGACTGCTGTATCAAGAAAGGAAACTGAATTTGGGTCAATTTCATGGAATTTTATGGAATCCACCATGTTATATATTTTGAAAAAGGATTGTTATTCCAAAGTTTTGTTCAAGAAAACCCAGAATCTGGAGAAAACTGGGGAAAATTCCATCTTATTTGAAAGATGTGGGTGACTTTATACAACAGTTGAAAGATCTACATTTTAAGGGTCTAAATTTTCTCCAGATTATACATGTTTTTTTAATGGGTTTTCTGGAACAAAACTTTATTTGGAAAAACAATCCTTTCTCAAAATGTATTTTGATGTGGAAAAGATATGTAGATGATGTTTTTTGTATCTTCAGGGGTTCCAGGGAGAGCTTTGGTGATTTTTTTTGAACTTCCAAAATAACATGGTGGATTCCATAAAATTCAGTGCTGAAATTGACCCAAATTCAGTTTCCTTTCTTGATACAGCAGTCCGACTACTTTCAGGATCACTCTCTATGACTCCATGCACAAAACCTACTGTTTGTCAGTGTTCAACATACATGAAGTGCACATCCGACATATTTAAAAAGGAGTTTACCAAATATACAGTTTCTCAGAGTAAAGCGCATCTGCATGACAGAATCTGATTTTGAGACGGAGGTTGTAAAAATCCATAAGCAATTTCACCTTAGGAGATATCCTGAAAAGTGTACTGTTACTCTTTCCCCAAAAGAAATAGAAAAAACACCTCTGATCTCTTGACTATGTTGGAAAAAGGTTGTTGTACAAACTACAAAGAAACAATAAAAACACTGGCACGTTTTAAAGAGTGTTCCCATTTGCTCGAATCTTTTTCCTGATCCTCCACTCTTTGCACAATAGAGATCTAGGAATATTAGAGACTTTTTGATCAAGCGAATACGTTTGCTTCACGTATTAAGAATGACGGGTGATTGGATGAAACCACTGTTTTTTCCCATATCTTGTGCTGCCTGTAGGAATAACGAGAGAAACATCAGCTCATTTAGGAGCTCTATAACTGGCTGTGTATATAATATAAACAGATTGTCACCTGTAGCTCTGAGAACGTTATATATCTAATTTCTTGTCCCTGTAATCAGACAAATCAGAACACGTGTTAATGAGCATATGAGTGTTGTGAGACGGACACATATTTTGGAAGCTGGTCATCCTGTATCTGCTTTGACTTTTTAGTTATTGAACAAGTGAAGCGTCCATGTAAGGGGGGAACTGTAGAACGTATTTAAAATCTTTATCTCCCCAAGAGATGAATGAAGATTTGTCTCTTACTAAGTTAGCTATAGTGTGATGATGGTTTTTCTTGTGTATACTCGTTTTTCTAATCATGAGATATTTGCAAACGGAACGATGTACCAATTTCTTTTGACATTTTATGTGGCTGATATAATGTGTAATAACTTCTATCAACTTTTGATTGTGTGTATTACTAGCATATTTAAGTTTTTTAGACTTTTCCCTTGATTAAATGTTTGCTGAAGAATTCTGCATGAATAATATAAAATGTAGTCTTTACTGATTTATGTGCATACTGTAATGCTTGTATGGACTATAAATATTTGACATATGTACTGGTATTTTGATATAAAGTATTTGATTGGAAATCTGCTTTTACTGTTTGATTGTTGTCCTCTCTTCATATATCTTTTGATGTGTATGCATATATTATGTTTATACAGTATGTTTGGAATGCAAGTTTCACATTCTGACTAGCGTGTAACTTTAGCTCTTCATTGTCTGTGCCGATGTAAGTTGCAATATTATGTTTATGTTGTAGATATATTGATTAATGTCACATATATAGGATGTGTTTGAGTGGGGTGATTAAACCGATAGTAAAGTTCATTGTACAGGTTTTTCAGCTGTGAAATACACAAGATACTATGACTGGCTTATTTCCATCAGTTCTTTCCAGATTTTGTTTCTTAAAACCCCTTCAACTCTGTGGAAAGCGTACGATAAGATTATGCTTAAACTGTAAAAGTCCCCGGATACATTAGCCACTACCGTGTGGTACCATTTGAAAGCTTAGAATCTGAACTTTTCAAAGAATCCCTTTTGCATTTGTTACATAAAATAACGCCTTAAAAAATTTGCCTCGCAAATTAGCGCCACCTAGAGGTGATGTAGAAATATGGGTTTGAACAGAAAAGTTTTTCATATAGCACTTAAATGGACAAGTCATATATCAAATGAAAGCTCTCGGTTTCAGAAATGTGACATCACAGTTTGAATGATTATCAAAAGAATCACTAAGTGAAACTATCTCTGTAAGAAAAACAAAAACAAATGTTTCATGTCTGCTCCGATCACTGCTGCTGTAGGCAAAGCTCCATATCAGCTCTTACTTTTAGCTGTTTTCTTCAAAATGACCCATTTTTTACTTGTCTGTGAGACCGCTTGGTAAAATAAGCCAATGTTATATCTCCAATGTCCAGAACAAAAATTGCAGTCCATCAAAAAAAGTTGATAAGCAAATCATCAGCAAAATCTTATCAAACATTGAGAATATGTTATATATCAACACAAAGCTGAGGATCTCCTCTTTCCAGAGACCACTTGATTGATTTTCTATTCACAGGCCGAGATATCTGATCAAACAGTGGGGAACATGCATGCAATCCTAAATTGACTGGATGTCTATGGAGTGCTCTGCTGTGTTAGAGCGCCACCTACATTTGAGATCTATATTTTGTGATAAAATTCTGTTTCATAGTACATTCTGCCATCTAGTGGAATGAAATAAGACTTTTTGCAGGGAGAGAGAGCAAACAGAACCAGAATAACATGCTTAAAAAGTTAGTAAAATAAAAATCAAACTTTTGTTCATCATAAGATTGTAACATATGCATTATTATTTATGAATTATTGGAATCTTAAAATTTGGGGGTTTTCTGTAAAATGAGACCAGTTTATGCAGTTATTCCACTGTATGTGTGTAAGGTGAACTTTTAAATTTGGGTGTGAAAAATTGATGAAGCATTGTTCATATTTTTTACTCGTCATATTTTCACCAGTAGTTTAATTAAAACCATTTGAATGTCGTCCAGATTTAAAAAAAAAAAAAAAAAGCATTCTTCAACAAACATTTTCATCTGTAATTGTGTTGACGAGATTAACACTGAACAGAATTCATAAAATTCCTAATAATGTCTGTGCTGTTTTTCCCCCCACAAAAATGATGTCAGTTCCTGGAAGATGACGCTATTAAAGAACTGTTTTTGTTGGTTAAGGGACATTACAAAAGACTAACAGGATGGAAAGTCATATTGAGGACACAAGAAAAAGCTATAAATTGATTAGAGGACAACATTTAAGAAACATTTTGAACATGAGCATTTGTTTTTTTATTATTGTAGATGGGGACAAGACAAAAAAATGGTAACATCTACTTAAACCAAAGTAGTGAAATTATTTCAAATTCATCCATGTTCACTTAATTTTGATACAGCTGCATCAGTAAATTAGAATGTCGTGGAAAAGTTCATTTATTTCAGTAATTCAACTCAAATTGTGAAACTCGTGTATTAAATAAATTCAATGCACACAGACTGAAGTAGTTTAAGTCTTTGGTTCTTTTAATTGTGATGATTTTGGCTCACATTTAACAAAAACCCACCAATTCACTATCTCAACAAATTAGAATACATCATAAGACCAATAAAAAAAAACATTTTTAGTGAATTGTTGGCCTTCTGGAAAGTATGTTCATTTACTGTATATGTACTCAATACTTGGTAGGGGCTCCTTTTGCTTTAATTACTGCCTCAATTCGGCGTGGCATGGAGGTGATCAGTTTGTGGCACTGCTGAGGTGGTATGGAAGCCCAGGTTTCTTTGACAGTGGCCTTCAGCTCATCTGCATTTTTTGGTCTCTTGTTTCTCATTTTCCACTTGACAATACCCCATAGATTCTCTATGGGGTTCAGGTCTGGTGAGTTTGCTGGCCAGTCAAGCACACCAACACCATGGTCATTTAACCAACTTTTGGTGTTTTTGGCAGTGTGGGCAGGTGCCAAATCCTGCTGGAAAATGAAATCAGCATCTTTAAAAAGCTGGTCAGCAGAAGGAAGCATGAATTGCTCCAAAATTTCTTGGTAAACGGGTGCAGTGACTTTGGTTTTCAAAAAACACAATGGACCAACACCAGCAGATGACATTGCACCCCAAATCATCACAGACTTTGGAAACTTAACACTGGACTTCAAGCAACTTGGGCTATGAGCTTCTCCACCCTTCCTCCAGACTCTAGGACCTTGGTTTCCAAATGAAATACAAAACTTGCTCTCATCTGAAAAGAGGAGTTTGGACCACTGGGCAACAGTCCAGTTCTTCTTCTCCTTAGCCCAGGTAAGACGCCTCTGACGTTGTCTGTGGTTCAGGAGTGGCTTAACAAGAGGAATACGACAACTGTAGCCAAATTCCTTGACATGTCTGTGTGTGGTGGCTCTTGATGCCTTGACCCCAGCCTCAGTCCATTCCTTGTGAAGTTCACCCAAATTCTTGAATCGATTTTGCTTGACAATCATAAGGCTGCGGTTCTCTCGGTTGGTTGTGCATCTTTTTCTTCCACACTTTTTCCTTCCACTCAACTTTCTGTTAACATGCTTGGATACAGCACTCTGTGAACGGCCAGCTTCTTTGGCAATGAATGTTTGTGGCTTACCCTCCTTGTGAAGGGTGTCAATGATTGTCTTCTGGACAACTGTCAGATCAGCAGTCTTCCCCATGATTGTGTAGCCTAGTGAACCAAACTGAGAGACCATTTTGAAGGCTCAGGAAACCTTTGCAGGTGTTTTGAGTTGATTAGCTGATTGGCACGTCACCATATTCTAATTTTTTGAGATAGTGAATTGGTGGGTTTTTGTTAAATGTGAGCCAAAATCATCACAATTAAAAGAACCAAAGACTTAAACTACTTCAGTCTGTGTGCATTGAATTTATTTAATACACAAGTTTCACAATTTGAGTTGAATTACTGAAATAAATGAACTTTTCCACGACATTCTAATTTATTGAGATGCACCTGTATTGTGATAAGCAAACTAAAAGGATTTGCATATTCAATATCTGATGTAATGTATTAAAGAGGTAGGATAACACTTTACAATAAGGTTCCATTTGTTTACATTAATGCATTATGTATCATGGACAAACAATGAACAATATATTTTTGAAGTCATTTATTAATCTTTGTTAATGTTGTAAATAAAAATACAATTGTTCATCCTTAGTTCATGTTAACTAATACAACTTTTAATTAAAAAGTGTTAGTATATGTTGAAATTGACATTAACCAAGATTAATACATGCTGTAAAAGTATTGCTCATTGTTAGTTCTTGTTAACTAATGGTAACAAATGGAAACATTGATTTACCCAAAGATAAAACTTCTGTCATCATGTGCTCACCCTCATGTTGTTGAAAACCCAAATTACTCCCTTTCGTTCTTCAATGGTTCACAAAATGAGATGTTAGGCAGAATTAGCAGTATGGACTAACATTCTGCTTCACATGGAGTAAATAATGACAGAATTTTCATGTTTCGGTCAACTATGACTCCGATATGATGGGGATGAAAATGAACTGCATGACAGAAACATTTCTTTTTCTAGGTTCTTCATAAATGTTTCATCATTTCCATTGTAACCCTTTGCAGAACATCAAAAAGGATATTCAGCGAGCAAACAAATGTAGGAACAACAAAAAGTATGTACAAGTATACAAGCCACCTACATGCATACTAGAAGAGAACAGGAAGTACCGGCTCACCAGCGACCCGGTCGGCCACATCACACCAGAGGTGAGCGACTGCAGACGTGATAAGTGATGTAAAGTGTGTTCAATAGTGCAGAGTTTGAGGAGATCATCTGTGTTTGTGTGCAGGACATGTTGTTCAGCCCTGCAATCGTGGAGCTGAAGGGATACTTCGAAGTGTTCTTTGAGGAAAGTCCTCCGTTCAAGCTCTCTTTAATTGATGATGAATCTAGTCATACTGTATGGACCGCCACCATCAGAGAGGGTATGATGTCATCATACGTATACAACACAACAGTGGTGTCATTCTCAGAAAACATTTTATTTTGTTACCTTTTGTAAAGGTCACTGCTGAATTATTGCCACCTTAATCCTAGAGCAGGGGTCAGGAACCTTTTTTTCACCGAGGAGCCAATTTTTTTTAATTTTTGGTTGATGCATTTTTTCAAAAGAGCCACAAACAAACTAATTGTATTATTATTTTAAAAAAAACAAAGTTTTTCAATTAAATAAAATGTTTATTATGCCCATAGACTACTCAAATTAATAGGTAACATGTTGTAATATGGAATTGAGTACAAGTGTTTGTGTGGGTCTCCATAAAATGACTTCATTTTACAATTGTTCATGGAAAAAGTTCACTTCCCTTTTGGGCTGGGTGATATGTAAAAAAAATATTTGAAAGGTAATCGCCTTAAAAATATCCAATTATATGGTCAACCACTACAAATTAAGAACTAAAGACAATTATAAATGTAAAGATGATGATGATGATAATAACAATAATCATAATAAATAAGCCTAATAATTACCTTGTGTTCCCAAAAAATGCTGCTAAATATGTGTTCTTATCCAATGTGTTTGTATTGTGTTTTGGTAATACAGTTAATGCTGCCTAAAGAAAAGAAACTCAGTGTTAAACACAGTTTTATGCTCAAGGTGTCTTATATTATGAAGGTGATCAGAGATCATTTGCAGCATTCTCATTGACGATATTATTCTTACAAAAAGTTTTCAAACGAATGAAACAGAAAAAGCGATAACTCTTGTTTTCCATGAGACAGGGTCCTGCAGCACTCCTCAGAACAAACAGCAAATCAGACACGAGCATCGACAGCTTTTCTTTTGTCTGTTTTTATATAATACAAATAAAACAAAGTTTCTTCAAGCATGTGTCTTTGTGACTAACAGCATTTCTTGTCATGTCACTCCTAGACGTCTTACAGGTCGCACGCCTTTTTGCGGGTAGATGAGCAAAATTACTTGCACATGAAATAAATTTGGACAAGGAGCTCGCAAACTGGATTGAGGCTCATCGCATTTGGTGGGTACTACAGAATATCACACCCTGGGTGCACATAAAAAGTAATGAACGTTCGTAAAATCACTCATAGAAAATGCTCTTAATCGCAAAGGTCAGTAGTTATTGGCAAACAAGGCCCAGAATTCTATGCATGTGCGTGACAAGGAGAAGCGCTTTCATGAACAGGAGTCGGTTGCATCAGCTACACGCAAGTTAAACCTTAGCCTAATTGTGGCATAAACGGGCACTAAGTCACAATTTATGCACTACTAAATATTTGAGTGTTGCACCATTAGGTAGAACGTAACCCTACATATAAACTAAATATTTACGGAAGCCCCCACGACCAGGACTAACAGATAGAATAATAACGCAGACTGATATTTAATGACATCAATGAACTCATGTTTTCCATGACAAGCATCAATCATTTCAACATCCATTATGATGTTGACATTTACGAGAGAGAAAAACAACATTTAAGCGGCTCTTCAGCATGAAACTGATCTAACGGAGCAGTTTTCAGGGTGTGTCACCCGGTGTCAAGTTTCAACACATTCAGAATATATAAGATATTAAAATGAATGTCTATTTTTCCAGCCTGTTGTATTAGTATTTATCACCCCTCATTTATTTTAGATACAGTTCCTGTATATTATTATTTACACAGGGCAAATATACGATTTAATCTACTTTTATTATGTATCATATTTTAATGGGGATATAATTTATTACAGCTGACGTGAGAAAACGTCATGGTTACTTGTGTAACCTCCATTCCCTGATGGAGGGAACGAGACGTTGTGTCGATGTAGTGACACTAGGGGTCACTCTTGGAGCCCGAGACACCTCTGGTCTTTGATAAAAGGCCAGTGAAAATTGGCGAGTGGTATTTGCATGCTACTCGCCCGGACATACGGATATAAAAGGAGCTGGTATGCAACCACTCATTCAGGTTTTATGCTGAGGAGCCGATATAAGGTCCGGCCATTTCAGCGGGTAGTTCAGCGTTGTGGCAGGAGGGACACAACGTCTCGTTCCCTCAATCAGGGAATGGAGGATACATAAGTAACCATGACGTTCCCTATCTGTCACTCACTCGACGTTGTGTCGATGTAGTGACACTGGGGGTCCCTATACGAAACGCCACAATTGGCTGAACTGTGTTACGTGAACTGGCGGTGTGTGGTGGGCAGACTACTGTGTGCCTCATAGCCAGCACACCAGGTCGACACGTAACCTTCCCCAACATATTTATGAGTGTCGAACGGCCCTTTTTGGGGACAAGTCGACTACCCAGAGATAGAAACAGGCTTAACCTAGTCGTGGCCTCTTTTCCCTTTCTTTTTTTCCACTCCCTAAAAAAGAAGGGGGATTATCTGACTGGGCCAGGTCTAGTCGGTGGGTGTCCCTCCCAAGGGGAAGACACCGCGGAGACCACATCTCGCCCAAAGAGAGGGGAGGATATTTAAGTGGAAAAATACCTCACATGGTCTTTCCAACCATGTGGAGAGTATTCAAGGTAGATCCTTCCCAATGGGGGAGGAGTTACTACAAACATGGAGACTGGGGCAGAGGGGTTCTGCCCAAGGAAGACACAGTTTGCCAACAGGGAAACGAATTAGCTGAAGATATATATCGTATGGGGTTAGCCTTACAGGGAACCGCCACATAAGGAGCACCTACCCCAGAACAGGGCTCTTAGTTCGCACATGTACTCGATTGCCACAGGGCTCGGAGGAAGTCAACCAGGGAACAAGGTTTGTGAACACTACTGGGAATCAATGGTGCACGTCTTCAGCTCCAAGGGAAGTGGAAGGCGCTATGTGCAAGCGATACACCCGGCCGGCTATCCCGGGCTTATCCACTTGTGTTGCGTGCCACTACCTGGGATGAAACCGGTTCCACCTGTGGGTTGTAGAACCTTGCACAGGTGTTGGGTGATGCCCAGCCCGCTGCTCTGCAAATGTCTGTTAGAGAGGCACCCCTGGCCAGGGCCCAGGGAGCCGCTAGACCCCTGGTAGAATGGGCTTGTAGCCCTACAAGGGGCGGCATGTTCTAGGCGACATATGCCATAGTTATGGCGTCAATGAGCCAGTGGGCGATCCTCTGCTTGGAGACAGTGCTTCCTTTCCGCTGTGCACCAAAGCTGCTCAGAGATTCTAAAGCTCTGCGTGCGTTCCAAATAGATGCGTAAAGCGCGCACCGGACACAGCGACGACAGGGCTGGGTCTGCCTCCTCCTGGGGCAGCGCTTGCAGGTTCACCACCTGGTCCCTAAAAGGGTGGTGGGAACCTTGGGCAGGATCACGTGAGAGTAACCTGGACCGAACTCCAGGCACGCTAGCAGGTCACCTACCCTCTTGATGGAAGTGAGTGCAGTCAGGAGCGCAGTCTTCAAGGAGAGTGCCTTAAGCTCGGCTGACTGCAAAGGCTCAAAGGGGTCTCTCTGTAGACCCTGAAGAACTACAGAGAGGTCCGATGAGGGAACGAGGCACGGTCTGGAGGGATTCAGCCTCCTGGCGCCTTTTAGGAACCTGATGATCAGGTCGTGCTTCCCTAAGGACTTACCGTCGACTGCGTCGTGGTGTGCTGCTATGGTGGCAACGTACACCTTCAAGGTGGAAGGGGACAGCCTCCCTTCCAACCTCTTCTGCAGGAAGGAAAGCACTGATCTGACTGCGCATCTCTGGGGGTTTTCCCGACGGTAAGAACACCACTTAGCGAACAGACGCCACTTAAAGGCATACAGGCGCCTCATAGAGGGGGCCCTAGCCTGAGTGATCGTGTCTACCACCACAGGTGTCGCGAGGAGCGTGAGGTCTGAGAACCACGCCTGGGTGGGCCAGTAGGGTGCTACCAGGACGACCTGCTCCTTGTTCTCCCTGACCTTGCACAGGGTCTGTGCAAGTAGGCTCACTGGGGAAAAACGCATATTTGCGTATGCCAGGGGGTCAGCTGTGTGCCAGTGCGTTTATGCCGAGGGGGTCTCAGTCAGGGCGTACCAGAGCGGGCAGTGGGGAGGATTCTTGGGAGGTGAACAGGTGCACCTGTGCCTGTCGAATCGACTCCAAATCAGCTGGACCACCTGAGGGTGGAGTCTCCACTCTCTCCCCTGAGGGTAACCTGTCGTGACAGCACGTCCGCTGTAGTGTTGAGGTTGCCCTGGATGTGAGTGGCTTGCAGCGACTTAAAGTGCTGCTGACTCCAGAGCAGGAGACGGCGGGCAAGCTGTGACATACAAGGAGAGCGCAGACCGCCTTAGTGGTTGACATATGCTACCGTTGTCGTGCTGTCTGTCTGAACTAACACGTGCTTGCCCTGGATCAATGGCCGAAACCTCTGCAGGGCGAGCAAAATTGTCAACAACTCGAGGCAGTTGATGTGCCAATGCAGTCACGGACACGTCCAGAGGCCGGCGGCTGCGTGTCCATTGCAAACAGCGCCCCAGCCCGTTTTGGAGGCATCTGTCGTGACCATGACGCGCCTGGAGACCAGTTCTAGAGGAACGCCTGCCCGTAGAAAGGAGAGGTCGGTCCAAGGGCTGAAAAGACTGTGACAGACCGGCGTGATGACCACATGACGTGTCCCGTGGCACCATACCCATCTTGTGACTCGAGTCTGGAGCCAGTGCTGAAGCGGCCTCATATGCATCAACCCGAGCGGGGTGGCCACCGCCGAGGATGCCATATGCCCCAGGAGCATCTGAAAAAGTTTCAGTGGAATCGCTGTTTTCTGTTTGAATGCTTTCAAACAGGCCAGCACCGACTGGGCGCGCTCGTTCATAAGGCGCGCCGTCAAGGAGACTGAGTCCAACTCCAAACCGAGAAAAGTGATGCTCTGAACCGGGAGGAGCTTGCTCTTTTCCCAGTTGACCCGAAGCCCCAGTCGGCTGAGGTGTGAGAGCACCAGGTCCCTGTGTGCGCACAACATGTCTCGAGAATGAGCTAGGATTAGCCAGTCATCGAAATAGTTGAGAATGCGAATGCCCACCTACCTTAACGGGGCAAGGGCAGCCTCTGCGACCTTCGTAAAGATGCGAGGACACAGGGACAGGCCGAATGGGAGGACTTTGTAGTGATACGCCTGACTCTCGGACGCAAACAGCAGGAAGGGTCTGTGTCGAGGAAGGATCGAGACGTGGAAGTACGCATCTTTCAGGTCTACCGCCGCGAACCAATCTTGATGCCGGACGCTCGCCAGAATGCATTTTTGCATCAGTATCTTGAACGGGAGTCTGTGTAAAGCCTAGTTCAGTACTCACAGGTCCAAAATTGGCCGCAACCCACCGCCTTTTTTCGGTACGATGAAGTAGGGGCTGAAAGACCCCTTCTTCATCTCTGCTGGAGGGACAGGTTCTATCGCACCCTTCCTTAGGAGGGTAGCGATCTCCGCGCAAGGTAGCAACGGGGGATTGCCGAATAGCCCTTGGCCGCCCCACCATCGAGGGTAGTGAGGGCAGGGAAGCTGAAAAGATCGGGACCGGGCAGTAAAAAGTGCCTCCCGCGACCTTGTCAGCTCTATATGCACTTTCGGGAAGAAAGGAACGGGGGCAGGGCGCGGCTTTGAACGGCACCGCGAGCCCAGGAACCAATCACAGAGCCGCGAGGATTCAGGGAAGAGCAGAGGGTTCCACTCTAGCCGACGCTCGCGGCTGTCCGGGATCTCCGCGTCAGCCTGTGACTGGGCAATCGTCCCCGAAGGGAGGAGCCCAGCTGAGGCTTCCGACTGGACGAGCCCGCTCTCCGATGCTGCGCTCGAGAGCTCATCACTTTCGTGGACTCCGAATGAGAGGTCGAACTCACTGTGAGAAGAGCCAGCGGACTCATCCGGAAGCCCGATCGGGGCAGACGAGTGTGCTAGGGAATGGGAGGTCCGCGGGGGGGTACCCGGCGGAGGCGGTCCCATTGGGGTCCCCAAATCGCCCTTAGTGCTAGCTACGCTGGCCTCATACCCGTGGGTAAAAGGACCGAGGCGGGGAGCCTCTGGGGTGGCTTGCTTTCTTACGAAGGCGAGCCGCGACCGCAACATTGCCATGGACATGTCCTCGCAATGAGAACATGACCATCCACGATCGCTGTCTCCGCGTGAGTAGTGCCCAGACACGAAAGACAGTGATCGTGACCGTCAGAAGGTGAGAGATAACGAGCGCAACCAGGAATAACACACAATCGGAAAAGCATCTTTAGAAAGACGCGTCTTTAAAAAGATGTTCCGTGTGTGCCGCTCTTTTAGAGAAATATACTCTTTTATTTCTGCCGAAGCGACTAGGGGCATTCTCTGCAGTGCACCAGTGCAGAGGGGGAGAAGCCGCTGAAATGCGCCGTCAGATCCAGAAGAGGTGAATGAACGATAGAATTCAGCTCAATGAGCATGACCGTTCAGCTCCAAAGAGAAAATCTGAATGAGTGGTTGCATACCAGCTCATTTTATACCCGTATATTTGGGGGAGTGGCATGCAAATATCACTCGCCAATTTTCATTGGCCTTTTTTCAAAGACCAGAGGTGTCTCAGGCTCCCAAGAGTGACCCCTAGTGTCACTACATTGACACAACGTCGAGTGAGTGACAGATAGGGAACAAGGTTTGAACATCAGCTGTAATGAGATCAAACTGAAATACACGGCTGTTTAACACTTCTGTATATAAATTTGAAGGTTGTTTATTGGATAAATACAGCTAAACGTCACATTATGTGACTACGCATGACTTTACGGAGAGCTGACGACCTACTAGTCGAGTCTTGCATTAAGAACAGGTGCTGCAACCAGATTAAGCACTGACTAGTTACAAACTAACCTAGTAGCTACTAAGCCCTTAGTGTGAACTTTACATCTCAACTTACATGAGACCTTACACAGCTGGTGCAACCCTACACAGGAGTAGGCTGTACCACACATTCGGTAGAAAGGAAATCATATCAATGTCATTGACTTCAAGCTTTGCATTCGCACCCACACTTTCTGCAGGAAAATTATCTCTAGAAAGTTTTAAACAATCATGAGTTGGTGAAGGGTGAGACACCTGACGAGCCACTTGATTTTTAACAAAGAGCCACTTGTGTCTCGCGAGCCATAGGTTCCTGATCCCTGTCCTAGAGTAACAGGATCACAACCGCCCCAGACCCACGGCCATTAAATATTCAGTGATCAACACGTGTTTTTCAATGGTCCATTATTATCACCCCAATCCAAAATATGTACCAGCAGTTATCCTCTTCAACTGTGGCGCTATATCGTGGAAAAGTTTATACTTAAAATGCTCAAGTTCATGTATACATAAGTCAGACATATGTGGTATTGTTTAAATTTTTTGAATCTGAGCTTTTCATAGTTATCCATAACTTCTGCATTTGTTACTTGGGGCATTTTAAGACCTGTAGCTCATTTGATTTGTTCAGAAACAGGAGCTTAAATCGTTACAGTGTTGCACTTTTCCTCTTGGTTCGGTTCACTTTCACAAGGCAACATTTCAAAACAGACCAAAACTGTGTCAATAAATGTCACATGTGAGCAAACTGTCCCCTTATTGGTCAATGTTTTTTTTATTTTTTTTTTATTGTATATTTAGTTAATTGGGCAGCATCAGAGTGGGCAATAACAGGGTGGACATTCAGTGGATAAATGAGCCACTACATGATCTGTGATTGATATCTAGGAAACATTAGTTTACAAATATATTTATGATTTTATTTCTGTTAACATAAATACTGTATATTGAAATTTTAAATTATATTAATTTCCCATATATCTTCCCATAATAGGGTGGACATGTTATGCTTGACCACATATGACTAACACCACAAAATAAAGCAAAACAATTGAGTTATAAACTTCAAATAACTCAAAGTAATTTTGCAGAATGGCTGATATCCACCTCCAGTGTGTGTGTGTGTGTGTGTGTGTGTGTGTGTGTGTGTGTGTGTGTGTGTGATGTCATTTCCTAACATATATCATCAATGAAAGGTCATAGTATCATGCCATAACACAGGGTGCGCAATAAATCAAGAGACACACAAAAAAACCTCCACTATCAGTGTTAAAATGACACATTTACCACAAATGAATACATGTTAGTGAGAGAATGTAACACTAAACTCTTAACTGTGTGTGGGGAAAAGATGTTTGATATGCAGTTTTTGGGACATGAGGAAGTGACACAGTGCAATAGAAAAGGATTTCAATTATTTAAAATGTAACTTTTAAGCCCACAGAAGTGTGTAACATTTATAAAAAGTCTTTATTCTTTTAACAAGCCTATCAGAATTGTAATCAGGTGAAATGAATATAAATATAATATAAACATAAATACCACACACACTTGTGATGGGGACTTAAATGACACAGAATTGTAGGAATGACCCATATTTACAGCCGTTCCTAAGCGAGACATTTTTTACATTGAAAAACAGCTCGGACGGACGCAAAAACACGTTCAGTGTGAACATCCCCATGAAAAACGCTTTAATACAATGACCAGGAAAAAGAGAGAAAGGGAGAGAAAACACTTAATATGATAATAGTGTATTTCTCATTGGATTAGTGTTGTTGTTTTGGCAGTAAATAGTGTTTATCATAAGGGAAATGTAAGAAAATCATGTTGTGTTTTAAATAAACCTGTACGACTGTACTTTAAATTAATGCAGTAATGCAATTTCTCTCTCTCTTCCAGAACGAGCTCTGATATATGCAATTAAATGTAAATGGCATGTCATGAATTGGTGCATTTACTGGTGTTTTAAAATCCAAATGGTGGGAAACAATTAACATTCACTCGAATGCTATATACAAAATGATCTTGCTTCTGGCAGAAAACACACGCCGATTGTCACTGATCGTCCATGTAAAGCAACATCCGATATCTCACACAACTCATGTGAAAGGTGTGTGTTTCAGGTCCATTTCTCTCAGTTTGTGAAACATTCTCAGCAGTTTGTGTGTGTGACGCTAAAATACGGGACAAATGGCATCACGTATGGATTTCATACGAAACACAATTCTTTCTTTTAATTACAGGGCGATTCCTTATTTTACAGGACGTTTGGCATATTTTGTTAATTAATTTTACCTGATACTGCTTCAGCTTGAGGGTGACTCTCTCTCCACTCACTGTCATAAATTCCCTCAGTCGAGGGTGGCGGTGACAACGGTTGTTAGGGGTGAATTCAAGTGATCATGCATCAATTACAACAAAGAATCTCCAGTTTCACAAAACAGCATCCAATACAGTTAAAGGGAAACTAGCACGACAGTAGATTATGGACTTCTGAAGCAGCAAAACAAGTGGGTTTACCGAGGGTATACGCAAATATTGATCATTAGAAGTCGTTATACGCAAACAGCCCTGGGAAAAAAGTACGCATATGGTGTATAGGTGCATTCGTGCGTATGGCCCCGACTACACCACTGGTGCTGACCACCAGATGTCTTCTCCAAAGATCCATTAGGTATGTTCATGGTTTTTATAGGGATATTGTTTGGTTTGTTTGTCCATTTGGGTTGGATTGCATTCTCACCATGTGAACCGCTCCAGGGTCTGCACCAAAACAATCCGAGTGCGATTGCCATGTTCATATATGCCTAAACAAACTGAACTAAGGGAGAAAATGCACCAGGTTTCTGAAACAAATGCTCCAAACGAGCCAGGTGTGAAAATGTCCTTAAAATAACAAAATGAGGCCTTAAAACATCTGCATCACAAATAAGCGGCACCTAGTGGTTATGTGGTAGAAATATGAATATGAATATAAAAGTCTTTGAAATAGCACTGAAACAGACAAATCATATATCACATGACTGTACAGTTAATTATGTTGTCCTAATACCACAGTTTAAAAGATTTTCAAAAGAATTAAAGTGAAATATGATTTCTGTAAGTTATGAAATATAAACGTCTCTAACTGTTGCAGTAAGCCCCAGATAGTCAAACTTTATATCTGCTTTTACATTTGGAAGTTTTCTAAAACAGTGTTTACTTGTCTGTGTGCTTGCTTGTGTGAATAATCCAATATTATATCTTCGATGTCCAGAACAAAATATCCATCCAGAAGGAAAAGCATGTTAAACAAATCATCAAAAAATGTTTCTGACTATTGATGATAAAATGTTTTATATCAAAGGGGAGGATCTCCGCTTTCTATTGACACCTAGATTGAGCTTGTAGTCCGCTCAGAGGCCGAGATATTCAATGAAATAATGAGGGTGGTGCTTGAACTGAAAATTAGACTGAATGTCAATGGACGAGCACATCTGTGAGGACTAAAATGTGTTAGAGCACCACCTACAATTCAGATCTGTATATTGTGGTGGAATGAGAGAAAGTACTTTCTGCCAGTTAGTGGAATAAAATGAGACTTTTCAAAGAGTAAACAACAAGAATTACATGTTTACAAAGTTAGGACAAAAACAAATATTTTTTAAATTCTATTGTGAACATATACAATATTATTTATTAATAATCTGAGTCTTTTTATTTATTTGGCAGTTAGTCTTCAGTATGTGTAAATTGTGAGCTTTTAAATTTGAGTGTGAAACATTGCTGATGGTAGGCCAAAAATGCTTCAGAGTTGAAGAGGTTCAATAACATCTGGATTAATTGTGCATTAGTAATTATAATGTAACTCCCTAAAATGTCAGCAGTGTTATGTGTTAACACAGTAATTAGTTACTGTAATCTAAAAAAGTGATTACTTTTTCTATGAAGTAAACAGTTTGCAATTGTAATAATTAGTAATCTCTATTGAATTACTTTTTTTAGTAACTTACCCAACGAGTGATTTCAGAAAGGTCAATCCATTATTTTAGAGAAAATGTGAGAGTGTAAAAGTGTTGAACAGAAAGTACAGAGATAAACCAATTCTACATCTTCTCTGAAAATACCGGACTAGACCGAGAAAACAGCCTTAATTGTGCAAATGCCACCATTTCCTGAGAATGACCCATGTGTGGATTTGTGTAATGTCTTTTATAGGAGACTGTGTGCACAATCTGGATGAAACCCCCCGGAAACAAACTCAAGGTATGTACAGTCTCTCTGTCTTCAATATTGATTTCATTTTCAGAATATTGAAGAATGATGGATGTTTTTTCTGCACAGGCACAAAGAGACACAGCAGCACATCACAGGAAGAACTCGATTACAAGCCCAATAAGAAAGCTCGCTACGTTGACGAGTCGGGTAACTTTATGAGAAATTTGTATCAAATGTTGATTGAGGGGTTGCTCTATGAAACTGATGTCTTTCAGACAGCCGTCTGATAGATCAACAATCAAGCAGAATTTAAGTGTTAATCAATTGCAGCTGCCATTTAGAACTAAATTAATCAATTTGAATATATTTTGATATATAATTGTGCCTTCAGAAATGTAACAGGGTTGACCATTTAAAGGTTTAATTTTGCAAACTACAAGATGGTTAATAGAAAGCGACATTAATGTTGATATTGCTAAAAAGATGCACTTCTTAATTAGGGACCAAGCACCGAAGGTGCGTAAGCACCAGAGCGTGTGAGCGGAGCAGAGCGGGAACAGAGTGATCAGAATTTCGCTGGAGCGAGGCACGCGTTTCATGAGACTGCCGCTAACGAGTGCTCACTTTCCGCTCCAAACAGAGTGCGCTACATTTTGCCTGTGGCCACATTAATAGGCTATGTGTGCTGCTACACTTACAAATATCTTGTGCTGGTGGCTGTATTAGGATCAAGATTTTAAACAGAGTGGATTATCAGAGAAAAGAGGCAGCATTTAAACTCTGTGTGATTCATGAGCTGATGGTGACAGGTGCCGATTCCAACAACAGTAAGTCTGCAACTAACGATTATATTGATAATCGATTAATCTAACGATTATTAGAATGATTATTCAGCGATTAGTGTAACGATTAATCATTAGCTCTTAACCGATTATTCAGCTTGTGCCCCGACTTAAAAGATTGTATTAAATGTGCTTACTAACAATAGAGGACAAAAACATCTTTTAAAAATACCTCTAAATGACATTCACTTAATTAAAGGGAAAAAAACTTTTTATTAAGTTTAATTCAGTAAAATATTCACTGCAAAAAATCCTATCATCATCAAGTGTTTTTGTCTTGTTTTCCATTTAAAATAGTCTAAAAATACATTTACTTGAGAAACATCATATAAGATATTTATACTTGCTTTAAGCGAATGTATCATTAATGTGTATTTTTTCACTTGGTTATACTACTGCGAGTGCAGTAAAGACAAAATATACTTCTATTCAAGATCTGTTCTCTAAAAGCAAGTCTAAATATCTTATATGCTGCTTCTCAGGTGAATGCATCTTTTTAAAGAATTTTTAGATATTTTAAAATATTTGTATTTTTAATATTATATTCAACATTCTCAGATACAAATTTTTTCTTCTGCAGTACAGCTACTAAAGTAAATGTACGTTGTTTTAAATGAGTTTTAGGTATTTATATTGGAAAACAAGCCAAAACAAAAACAAATCAAAAACATATTTTGTTGCAGTGTATAATGGGGCGAAGACTACCCTCTCTCACCTTTCTGTTCACTTCAATCCATCTTTAACTCAAAAAAAACAAAAACTCTCACATCAATAAAGCTGTGTATTGCCAATTTTCTTCACAATAAGAAACACAGTGACACATATATTATGATTCAATAAGTCGCGAGTCATCACGTTATAATCTAGCTGCATTAAGCCTGTGCGCTCGAGGGATGAGCGTCCTGTGACAGAGTGTGCATCAGCCGGTGCGGTTTCAATCTCTCCCCCTTAGATCGGGACATACACACAACTCATAGAAGAGACGCTGACCACACAGAGAAATGACAGTTAGGAGTTTGTAGTTATTTACATGATCTACTTCTGTATTATTTGAACTTTAATAAAGATAATGCATTAAATATAACTGCTTTAAAGATTTAACGCATTAAATATGTACATTAAAGACGTAACGCATTAAAGATGCAATGCATTACATATAACTGCATTAAAGATGTAATGCATTAAATATATCTGCACTAAAGGCATAACGCATTAAAGATGGAATGCATTAAATATAACTGCATTAAAGATGTAACGCATTGAATATAAGTGCATTAAAGATGTAACATTTTAATTATAACTGCATTAAAAATGCAACACATTAAATATAAGTGCATTAATGATGTAACGCATTAAATATAACTGCATTAAAGATGCAACGCATTAAAGATGTAATGCATTCAATATAAGTGCATTAAAGATGTAATGCATTAAATATAACCGCATTAAAGATGTAACGCATTAAATATAACCGCATTAAAGATGTAACGCATTAAATATAACCGCATTAAAGATGTAACGCATTAAATATAACTACATTAAAGATGTAACACATTAAATATATCTGCATTAAAGATGTAACACATTAAATATAAGTGCATTAATGATGCAACGCATTAAATATAACTGCATTAAAGATGTAACGCATTGAATATAAGTGCATTAAAGATGTAACATTTTAATTATAACTGCATTAAAAATGCAACACATTAAATATAAGTGCATTAATGATGTAACGCATTAAATATAACTGCATTAAAGATGCAACGCATTAAAGATGTAATGCATTCAATATAAGTGCATTAAAGATGTAATGCATTAAATATAACCGCATTAAAGATGTAACGCATTAAATATAACTACATTAAAGATGTAACACATTAAATATATCTGCATTAAAGATGTAACACATTAAATATAAGTGCATTAATGATGCAACGCATTAAATATAACCGCATTAAAGATGTAACGCATTAAATATAACTACATTAAAGATGTAACACATTAAATATATCTGCATTAAAGATGTAACACATTAAATATAAGTGCATTAATGATGCAACGCATTAAATATAACTGCATTAAAGATGCAACGCATTAAACATAACTGCATTAAAGATGCAACGCATTAAAGATGTAACGCATTAAATATAACTGCATTAAAGATGTAACGCATTAAATATAACTGCATTAAAGATGCAATGCATTAAATATAACCGCATTAAAGACATAACACATTAAAGATGCAGTGCATTAAATATAACTGCATTAAAGATGTAACATATTGAATTAAAGATGTAATGCATTAAATATAACTGCATTAAAGATGTAACGCATTAAATATAACTGCATTAAAGATGTAACACATTAAATATAACTGCATTAAAGATGCAACGCATTAAATATAACCGCATTAAAGACGTAAAGCATTAAAGATGCAGTGCATTAAATATAACTGCATTAAAGATGTAACGTATTGAATATAAGTGCATTAAAGATGCAACGCATTAAATATATCTGCATTAAAGACGTAACGCATTAAATATAACTGCATTAAAGATGTAACGCATTAAATATATCTGCATTAAAAACGTAACGCATTAAATATAAGTGCATTAAAGACGTAATGCATTAAATATAACTGCATTAAAGATGTAACACATTAAATATATCTGCATTCAAAACGTAACGCATTAAACATAACTGCATTAAAGATGCAATGCATTAAACATAACTGCATTAAAGATGCAACACATCGTCGTCCCTGTTACGTCCCGGAACAGCCTGGATGGGGGAGGAAGAGGCTTGTCCTCGTAACCCGTGGAGACTGCCACAGCTGGGCGTTCAGGGGCAGGAAGACCACTGCTGGAGCGCCAATCATGCAAGGAAAAACCCGTGGATGGTAGTCATGATGACCACCGTGCACACCGGGTATGTGACCCAGGGAGGATGGAAACCGCTCCTTTGCTGCACTGTTGGGTACTACAGCCACTTGGGCATGCGGCAATATCAAACAAAAAGACAACAAATGATTTTCCACCCGGCCCTCCACCGGGGGATGGAGTGGTCTTACCAGCTCCAGGTGAGGATTTCGTCGTCCCTGGGTCGCCCGTCTCAGGGGCGCTTTGACGACCTCCGTGGGTTCTTAGCGGCCGACTGTGAGACGGGTGGCATCTGCTTCCTGCAGTGGGCTCCACGCCGGGGCCGGGCCGAAGGGGCGGGCTACGGTGGAGCCAGTGCAGTCACCGCAGGGGGACGCCCTTGGCGACAAGCAGACGGGGTGCGGGAACATGAACCTACAGGGCTTGGATGGGAGCTTAGGGCGTCCGCGCCAGGTGGTGGCGCTCTGCGGGCATAGGTGCACTGCGAGTGCCTTATCCAACAGGGGAATTGCCGTATAGCCGCTGGCCGCCCCGCCATCGAGGGTAGTGAGGGCGGGGGAACTGCGAAATCGAGGCCGGGCAGTAAATGGTGCCTCCCACGATTTCATCAGCTCCTCGTGCACTTCCGGGAAGAAAGGCACTGGAGCGGGGCGTGGCTGCTTTGAGCGGCGCCGCGAGCCCAGGAACCAATCATCGAGCCACGAGGGTTCAGGGGAGAGTGGAGGGTTCCACTCTAACCCGACGCTCGTGGCCGCCCGGGAAAGCATGTCCGTCATTTCTGCATCAGCCTGTGACTGGGCAATCGTCCCCGAGGGGGGGGGGGGAGCCCAGCTGAGGCTTCTGCGTCCGACTGGACAAGCCCACTCTCTGATGCTGCGCTGGAGAGCTCATCATCTTCGCGGGCTCCGAACAAGAGGCCAGACTCGCCGTGAGACGAGCCGGCGGACTCATCCGGAAGCCCGAATGGGGCAGACGAGCGTGGTGGGGAATGGGAGGTCCACTGGGGGATACCCGGCTGAGGCGATCCCATTGGGGTCCCCAAATCGCCCCCAGTGCTAGCCGCGTTGGCCTCATACCCGTAGGTAGAAGGACCGAGGCGGGGAGCCGCTGGGGTGGCTAAAGCAAGCCGCGACCGCAACGTTGCCATGGTCATGTTCTCACAGTGAGAACATGAACCATCTACAAACGCTGCCTCCGTGTGGGTCACGCCCAGACACGAATGACAGCGATCATGACCATCCGAAGTTGAGAGATAACGACCGCATCCAGGAATACCACACAATCGGAAAGGCATCTTTAAAAAGACGCGTCTTTAAAAAGACGTTCTGTGTGTGCCGCTCTTTCAGAAAATGTACTCTCTTTTTTTCTGCCGAAGCGCCCAGGGGCGTTCTCTGCAGCGCACCAGTGCAGAGGAGGGAGAAGCCACTGAAATGCGCCGTCAGATCCAGCAGAGGTGAATGAACAGTAGAATTCAGCTCAATGAGCATGACCGTTCGGCTCCGAAGAGAAAATCTGAATGAGTGGTTGCATACCAGCTCCTTTTATACCCGTATGTCCGGGGGAGTGGCATGCAAATACCACTCGCCAATTTTCGTTGGCCTTTTATCAAAGACCAGAGGTGTTTCGGGCTCCCAAGAGTGACCCCTAGTGTCACTACATCGACACAACATCGAGTGAGTGACAGATAGGGAACTGCATTAAAGATGTAACACCAGGGTGTTTCCTTAAAGAGCTCCGGCTCCACTTATTCCACAATGAGAGTTCTTCTGTATTTACTTATATTGTATTTATTATAATTCCCTCATACTTTGTGATCTACATCAGCTGACGCTGTTTGGAAAGTTTAGAGTGTAATTCTTCCTCTCCTCAGTCAGGTGTGAACTGCAGTGCTGCTCTCACGTGTCATTAGAGTTTAATGTGATCTCATGTTACGTTAAAGGACATCAAACGACTATTCAACAAAAATTTTTGTTGACTATTTTTTATTGTCGACATTGTCTAATGTCAACTAATTGTTTCAGCCCTAAACAACAGACTACAGTGAGGTGAGAGCGCAGAGGCAGTTCAAAACACGGATTAGTTTCACGAACATAAGTCTGTAAAGTAAAAAAATTCTATTAGGCTACCGTGGACATCTGTAAGGTCTACCGTCGAGTCACACGGGATAAATGATGTCTGTATAAATCGCAGAGATGAGAGCGTTGACTGACTGCATTTACACACTGCTGTCACGCATAACTGACCCATCAGAAAATGTATGCAAGCTGTGCATATTATGAAGTAAGTATTAAACGTGCAAATGCTATATCTGGGATTATTCGAAGAAATTGACTTGAATATCTGGCAAAAATACAACAGAACTGGTTACATTAGCAAGCCAGTAATGCTACAGTATACTCTTGAATTATGTAATTTCATCTGAAAATATGTTGCGAAACACAGGCTCAACACAATTTTTCCCATTCACTCTGCTCAAATCACAAAATTAGCACTTGTGTCCTTCTCTAATATTCCTAATCAAAAGAAATCATGCTCATTTGTTTCTCATGCATCAGTCCAAATGCAACAGCCAGTGTTAGATGAAGTTTTGAAGCACGTCTTACATTTTCTGGTGTCTTTTCAATGACCAACATCCACTTCAGACACTTGGTGAACTTTAGAAACAATGAGTTAAAGGATTCACAGGCTGGATTCACAGTGCAGATTCACTGGCTTTTTACCAACATGTCAATCCGCATGGGATAAGAATAACAGGGACTATTTTTACTGTACATTTGATAGGTAACAGATGCTGTTATCTTTACTGGTGCGGTAACGCATAGCCCTCAAAAAGTCTGGAAAAATTACTGACATGAATGATTAGCACAGGATAAAAATAAATGAGAAACTCCACCCAAATAGGGCAGAAAAAACAAGGCTATTTTTAATTTTTTTAGTATCCTACACCAAGGCATTGTTTGTGCAGTTGTTATTTGTGCCATGAAATATTAGGTCATATGCCAATATCGCTCATGAGCGAGGAGCGGCGTGCGGACTTTTGAACTTGAGCGTTGGAGTTGAGTGATCGCATATGAGTGACAACTCTGCTCGCATGCTCTGGTAGACACCTATTTGTATCTGTTAGTGTTCTTCTTCTTCTTCTTCTTATTATTATTATTCTGCTGTTTCTGTCTGGAGGTCATTGGCTGCCCATAGAACCATATGATAAAGTTGTGAAATGTTGCACACTGATAGAGAATAGTCTGAACATTCCTAAATGCAAAAATGGAGAGTCTCTAGTGCCACCACCATCTCAAATTTGCACCTATGTTTATTAGGGGTGTAACAGTTCTTGGTAAAAAAAAACAAACCGTACGGTTTGCCACCCACGATTGGGGAAGCATTGGCACTCACAGTTCACCTCAAGTTTATTGACGCATCTGGAGCACAAGGTTTTGTGTAGAAAACAAAGTGTCAAATAGACAAGCACCGTTGTAACCTCCGCTAATGCACCTGAATGTATCTGTAGATGGACACTCTGCCTGTGTGTCACGTGGGTCAACTTGATGACATCACTGTTCTGCAAGCGTTGTGTGTTGTTGAAAATGGCAAGTGGAGATAACGAGACTGATAGATTAGCCCCCTGCGTTATTCAGGTCTCCTGTCTGGAAACATTTTCTTTTTACAGTCAATTACAACAGCGATGGTCAAAAGCCATTTACAAAACAGACTGTATTCTGGTAATACATCGACATGATAATTTACGCCGAAATCACTGGAGAAAGATGAGCTAAAACTGCACACTCTCCCTTCCTTTTTAAGCAAGCACTCAGTGCTGATTCGGACAGGCATAAAACAATAACTAAAGCGTATGGGGTGTTCATTGCCAACTATGTGTTTCCCTACTCCGCTGACAAAGATGTGTGATTTTCACGTATGATTAAAACACTCGAGCCACGTCACAACATCCCTTGGATCCATTTTTAATGCTAAGTTCCTTCTATAGTGATGTGCAGCTTCTGAATATTGAATATATGTGCAGTAGAGTTTGAAATGCATTTTATGTCGATGCATGTAGCGTAATAGTGCAGGTATTAAGTTAAAATGTTGATTTTTTTTATTAATTAGAGAAATGTTTTTTTTAGTTAAAGACCCTAATGAAAATTAACCAGGATTTTACTACAGTAATATTGGAGTAATCATGATTGCTGTCACCATGGTTTTCTTAACAGAAATCATGGTTTTGATACAATTAACCATGGTTTTACAACATTAATACTGTAGTTTCCATATAGTAACCATGATTATATATTGTAAACATGACAGTAACCATGTTGATTTGTGGTTACTATGTTTTTACTACAAATCCCATGGTTAAACTGTGGTTACTGTAAAACAATGATTTTTATGAAGGGCAAAGCTGTTGAAAGTGTTTGTTACCAAATAGAGTATTCTTAATTTGGATTTGGCAGTAATAGTTTTTTTTTCTGTACATTGCAAATACCGAACCATACCGAAACCGTGACCCTAAAACCCGTGATCCAAACCTTGAGAAATTTAAACCTTTACACCCCTAATGTTTATGCTAATAACTTTTGAACTGCTTGGCCTAGAAACGACATTCCTTATTTCTCTGATTCCTTGCCTTGTGCCGAGTCAAATGCATACTGTAATTTTAAGTTTTTGTGTACAAGATTATCCGCCATTTTGAATTTTCTCAAAAGCCTACTTTTTCCTAACTCCTCCAAGGCCATAGCAATTTCGGTACAGCGGCACCTTCTGGTCTCGAAATATGAAAAATTTATGTTTTTATTAATAACTTCTGAAATTCATGACACTGGCCTCTTTAGAATGCTTGGGGCATACAGAGTTGAATTATACCAAATGTTTCTATTTCACCCCTATTGGGCGTCGGCCATTTTGAATTTTGTAGTAAAATGCTGTATTTTACAAACGCATTAGTGTATCGTTGCGAAACTTAGTGTGTGTCATCAGGACCATGCCCTGAAGGTACTTGAAGTTTGGAGCTAGTGCCACCTAGTGGTAAAACGATGCTTCAAAATGACTTTCGATTGATTTAGCCTATGGTTTTAAAACTGATGTCTTTACAGTCCTTGGGTCGTGCAGAGTACAGTGATACTAAATTGACAAAGATGGGCCATACTTCCTGTCCACCATTTTGAATTTAATCGAAAACCTACTTTTTCTAACTCCTCTTATAGCCAATGTCCGATTTGCACCAAAATTGACATATATCATCTAGGGACACTCACAACTAAAAGTTATTGAATAATGCCCCAACGAATTAGATTGCAAGAGGCCTAAAAGCTTCTGAGGCTGTGTCTCAGCAACGCTTTGGCATATTGACATGGAACTTTCTGTGCATTATTGTCACCACACCCTGACCACACCAAAAAAAGATGGTGACAGCGCCACCTATTGGTCAAAAGTTATAAGTAATTGTATTTCAATATAAGCAATTATATTTGTTTTTTAAACCGCTTTTCTTACATTCATAATCAGTGATGTCCAGTCATACTTTCTTACATGCAGTTGGTGTGATTAACCCTGTAATTAGGGGCCAAGCACAAGCTAGTGGTCAAAAGCTATAAAAAAAATGGTTATAGCCACAAGAAACCTTCAAAGTGCTTGGTTTAAAATGATTGTTCTAACTGAATTATTCAGCTATGCTTGCTTAGCTGCATACTCTGCTGTTTGAATGCGTGGTAATTGCTGCTTGCAGTTATATTTATTAATTATTGATGTTTTTAGATAATTCCCTTCTGACAGTGTTGTTAATTGAAAAAGTAAACCACTATAAATTACTAGTTACTTCTATAAAAATTGTAATCAGAAGTTTTCCGATTACCTCATCGAAAAAGTTATTACATGCTAATTACTTAAGTTATTTCTAACTTTTCACAATTTTTTTTTGTTTTTTTGTTTTGTTTTTGCTCAGTGAATTCAAAATAATGTCTGTAATTTTTGATTTATGGAATAGTTTATAACTTTAAACATTTAAAAATACAATGGTAATGGGGTTGACGCATATCCTGGGAACACAACTTCAAGACTTTTTAGTAAAACATTATACCAACTAAAATCTAAACGTACGTATATAGAGAGAATAAAGATGTTTGATTTTATTACATAAATTTGCTAATACAGTAAGGAGATTTTGGAAACACAGGGGTGGGGACAGGCTAAAAAAGGCTTCCTCATGAAAAGAGAAAAATAAATAGTTACTGCATGTATATTTGTTTAGAAAAATGAACACATATTACAAGTTGTCATCAGCTCTTGATTGTTAATGTTATTTTTCGCACGTGTGTGTTCAGATTGCAAGAAGGCCGTGGCTGCAGACCTCACTGACCAGCAGCTGATGCAGGTGGCCAAGCGAATGGGGAAAGAGTGGAGGATCATGGCCATCAGCTACCTCAGCCTCAGTAAACAGGATCTGGAGGAGCTGGAAGCGGCAGAGGAGGATGTGACCATGCTCAAGTTCAACATGCTGGACCGCTGGAGAAGACGACAACCCAAAGGACAGGCGGGAATCCATGAGCTTCATACATGTTTGAAAGACAACGATGACGTGCCCAATGAAGTCATCACTGTGGTGGACGGTGAGTGACATAATTTTCCTAGATCAGTGCTTACTTATTTACAGCCTAGCTAGCGGATTGATGTTGATTGGCTGTCAATGTTTTTGTTGTTCATCAGCTGGTAAAAAGTCGCTCTAAATGTGATCCCAACAATATCGTTCCTCTATGTCGTTATCATTATAGTTGTGGTGTGGACTCCGCTATTCAATTTTCAAAACTTTGTGGTTATAGTTATCATTCTTGGTGTGAACAGGCCTCAACCCCTTAAACTCTGTTGCATTTTTTCACAGCCAAATTTAAAAGCTCACCATTCACACATACTGTGGACTAATTGCAAAACAAATTTCAGATAACCCCCCTCCCCCCCACAAAATAAACTCCCAATTGTTTATAAATAATTGAAAAAAGAAAAATCTAATGCATTCACATGATATTAATTAAAGCTTTTATTTAACTGCCTACAACATCTAAAATGGCCCAGGTAAATAAAGGCTTTTTGATTCATATCTCGTGAGTGCCTTGGATTTTTCTTTGTTCAAAAATGTTGTCACCCCTTTTACCAATGAGCACCAGTGGCTATACTTTTATGATACCTTTGTAGTAGTGCCCGATCATTATATCGGCTGACTCTGAGCTGACGGTGGTTCTGCAGACAGGGCGGAGTTAAATGGTGCAGATTTGAGCGATCTCTTCTCGTTAAATTGCTAACTAGTTTGTGAAATACATACTGAAAAGTTAATAAAAAATGACCCCATAACTAATATAATGTTAACCCTGTCCCTGACAACCATGTCACTTAGTGTTCATCTTTGCTATTGTTTGCTGTGTTAGCCAGCTATAGTTTATCAGTGCAGTCAGTAATGTAGCAGATTGAAAGGTAAACATCAGAGCATCTTTTGCAGCTCAGCAGACAATGGTGCGGTGGTGGATTGTGTCTGTTGAGTGTTGATTTCACGCTATGTTATTACCTAGTTGGTGAGACACAATGCTGGAAAGTACATCTTTTACTCTCTGTGACAACGAGTTTATAGCTAACTAGCTGATCACGTAGCTACTTTCATTGTTGTCAGCTGAGTGGAAGCTAATGAGTAAACATGTATTCACCAAACAGTTTTGTTCAGGATTCACAGTTTAGTACCCCTTCAACCGAACAATTCCAGGTGTTGCATTTACAAAATGTAATATTTAAAAGTCTTGTTTTCCAGACATTAAAATATGATACATAATAAAAAATGGTTTACTAAATATTTTATTTGCTTGGTGTAAATAATAATATATAAAAACTGTATCTAAATAAATGAGGGGTGATAAATACTAATACAACAGGCTGGAAAAATAGACATTCATTTTAATATCTTATATATACAGTATATTTTGAATGTGTTGAAACTTGACACCGGGCGACACACCCTAAAAACTGCCCCGTTAGATCAGTTTCATGCTGAAGAGCCGCTTAAATGTTGATTTTCTCTCTCGTAAATGTAAACGAGTGTAAATGTCAACATCATAATGTATGTTGAAATGATTGATGCCTGTCATGGAAAACATCATGGTTACTTGTGTAACCTCCGTTCCCTGATGGAGGGAACGAGACGTGTCAATGTAGTGACACTAGGGGTCACTTTGGGAGCCCGAGACACCTCTGGTCTTTGATAAAAGGCCAATGAAAATTGGCGAGTGGTATTTGCATGCCACTCCCCCGGACATACGGGTATAAAAGGAGCTGGTATTCAACCACTCATTCAGGTTTTATGCTGAGGAGCCGATATAAGGTCCAGCCATTTCAGCGGGTAGTTCAGCGTTGTGGCAGGAGGGACACAACGTCTCGTTCCCTCCATCAGGGAATGGAGGTTACACAAGTAAACATGATGTTCCCTATCTGTCACTCGCTCGATGTTGTGTCGATGTAGTGACACTAGGGGTCCCTATACGAAACGCCACAACTGGCTGAACTGTGGTGTGTAGTGGGCAGACTACTGTGTGCCTCATAGCCAGCACACCAGGTCGACTCGTAACCTCCCCCAACATAGTTATGAGTGTCGAACGACCCTTTGGGGACAAGTCGACTACCCAAAAGATAGAGACAGGCTAACCCAGTCGTGGCCTCTTTTCCCCTTCTTTTTTTCCACTCCCTAAAAAAGGGGGATTATCCGACTGGGCCGGCAGGTCTAGTCGGGGGGTGTCCCTCCCAAGGGGAAGACACCGCGGAGACCACACCTCACCCAAAGAGAGGGGGGGGATATTTAAGTGGAAGAATGTCACATGGTCTTTCCAACCATGTGGAGTATCTTCAAGGTAGATCCTACCCAAAGGGGGAGGAGTTACTACAAACATGGAGACTGGGGCAGAGGGGCTCTGCCCAAGGAAGATGCAGTTTGCCTACAGGGAAACGAATTAGCAGAAGATATACATCGCATGGGGTTAGCCTTACAGGCAACCGCCACATGCGGAGCACCTACCCCAGAACAGGACTCTTAGTTAGCACGTGTACTGGGCCGGCAGCGAGTCTCTCCGAAAACTCGACTGCCACAGGGCTCGGAGGAAGTCAACCAGGGAACAAAACTTGTGAACACTACTGGGAATTAATGGCGCACATCTTCAGCTCAAAAGGAGGTGGAAGGTGCTATGTGCAAGCGATACACCCGGCTGGCTATCCCGGGCTTATCCACTTTTATTGCGTGCCGCTACCTGGGACGAAACCAGTTCCACCCGGAGGTTGTAGAACCTTGCAAAGGTGTTTGGTGTTGCCCAGCCTGCTGCTCTGCAAATGTCTGTTAGAGAGGCACCACTGGCCAGGGCTCAGGAAGCCACTTCACCCCTGGTAATGGGCTCTTAGCCCTACCGGGGGCGGCATGTCCTGGGCATGATATGCCATAGTTATGGCGTCAGTGAGCCAGTGGGCGATCCTCTGCTTGGAGACAGCGCTTTCTTTCCTAAAAGGAGATCCTAAAGCTCTGCGTGCAATCCAGATAGATGCGTAAAGTGTGCACCGTACACAGCAATGACAGGGCTGGGTCTGCCTCCTCCTGGGGCAGCGCTTGCAGGTTCACCACCTGGTCACTAAAAGGGGTCGTGGGAACCTTGGGCACATAGCCCGGTCGGGGTCTCAGGATCACGTGAGTAACCCAGACCGAACTCCAGGCACGTTTCGCTGACAGAACGCTTGCTGGTCTCCTACCCTCTTGATGGATGTGACCGCAGTCAGGAGGGCAGTCTTCAAGGAGAGTGCCTTAAGCTCTGCTGACTGCAAAGGCTCAAAGGGGTCTCTCTGTAGACCCTGAAGAACTACAGAGAGGTCCCATGAGGGAACAAGGCGCGGTCTGGAGGGACAGGTCGTGCTTCCCTAAGGACTTTTCATCGACTGCGGCATGGTGTGCTGCTATGGCGGCAACGTACACCTTCAAGGTGGAAGGGGACAGCCTCCCTTCCAGCCTCTCCTGCAGGAAGGAAAGCACTGATCCGATTGCACATCACTGGGAGTCTTCCCGTTGGGAAGAACACCACTTAGTGCCACTTAAAGGCATAAAGGCGCCTCGTAGAGGGGGCCCTAGCCTGAGTGATCATGTCTACCACCGCAGGTGAGAGCATACCAGAGCGGGCAGTGGGAGGATTTCTGGGAGGTGAACAGGTCCACCTGTGCCCGTCCGAATCGACTCCAAATCTGCTGGACCGCCTGAGGGTGTAGTCTCCACCCTCCCCTGAGGGTAGCGCTGAGTGTCCGCTCTAGTGTTGAGGTTGCATGGGTTGTGAGTGGCTTGCAGCGACTTGAAGTGCTGCTGACTCCAGAGGAGGAGACGGCGGGTGAGTTGTGACATACAACGAGAGCGCAGACCGCCTTGGTGGTTGACACATGCTACCGTTGCCATGTTGTCTGTCCGAACTAACACGCGCTTGCCCTGGATCAATGGCCGAAACCTCTGCAGGGCGAAAAGAATTGCCAACAACTCGAGGCGATGTGCCAATGCAGTCGCGGGCCCGTCCACTGGCCGGCGGCTGCGTGCCCATTGCAAACAGCGCTCCAGCCCATTTTGGAGGTGTCTGTCGTGACTGGCGTGATGACCACGCGATGTGTCCCGTGGCGCCATGCCCATCTCGGGATTTGAGTCTGAAGCCGGGACTTGAGTCTGATGTGCTCGAGCTCATCATCTTTGCGGGCTCCGAACAAGAAGCCAGACTCACCGTGAGATGAGCCAGCGAACTCATCCGGAAGCCCGACTGGGGCAGACGAGCGTGCTGGGGAATGGGAGGACCGCGGGGGGGACACCAGAAAGCAAGCCGCGACCGCAGTGTTGCCATGGTCATGTTCTCGCAATGAGAACATGAACCATCCACAAACGCTGCCTCCGTGTGGGTCGTGCACAGACACCAAAGAAAGCGATCATGACCATCTTTAAAAAGACGCGTCTTTAAAAAGACGTTCCGTGTGTGCCGCTCTTTTAGAGAAATATACTTTTTTAGAGGAAAAGCTCTATCAGGAAATATACTCTCTTTGTTTTCTGCCGAAGCGCCCAGGGGCGTTCTCTGCAGTGCACCAGTGCAGAGGAGGGAGAAGCCACTGAAATGCGCCATCAGATCCAGCAGAGGTGAATGAACAGTAGAATTCAGGTCAGTGAGCATGACCGTTCGGCTCCGAAGAGAAAATCTGAATGAGTGGTTGCATACCAGCTCCTTTTATATCTGTATGTCCGGGGGAGTGGCATGCAAATACCATTTGCCAATTTTCATTGGCCTTTTATCAAAGACCAAAGGTGTCTCGGGCTCCCAAGAGTGACCCCTAGTGTCACTACATCGACACAACGTCGAGTGAGTGACAGATAGAGAACATGAGTTCATTGATGTCATAAAATATCAGTCTGCTTTATTACTCTATCCATTACTCCTGGTCGGAGGCTTCTGTAAATATTTAGTTTATATGTAGGGTTATGTTCTACCTAATGGTGCAACACTCAAATATTTAGTAGTGCATAAATTGTGACTTAGTGCCCGTTTATGCCACAACTAGGCTAAGTTGTAACATACGTATAGCTGGAGCAACCGGCCCCTGATGTTTATTTAGCTATTTATTTTATTTGTATTTATTCTTTATTGAAATGGTCAGCATTTGACTGAAACATCAGTACTGTATGTTTAGTATCAGTCAAATGCTGACCATTAAAATCAATAAAAATAAAAATAAAATAAATAGCTTAATAAACATCAGTACTGTATGTTTAGTATATTTAGCTATTTATTTTTATTTATTCTTTATTTAAATGGTCAGCAATTGACTGATACTAACAGCACTGATGTTTTTAAGTTATTTATTGTATTTTTATTTTCTCAGTGTTCATTTCTAGAATTTGTTGTCAATGTATAATAATAATGTCAAATATTCTTTAATAAAAATATTTAAGAAAGCAGCCTTCTGAGTACCTTTGCATAGTCATATCGGTGAACAATCCACATAAAAAAGGTCTGTTTTCATTCCAGCTCAAAAATTGGCTATATCGGCCACCATATCGGTAATCTGAATTTTTTCCTCTAAAATCGGTATCGGTCTCAATCCCATATCGGTCGGGCTCTACTTTGTAGTACACCTAGTCTTTTCTCTTTTATTCATAAATAATATTGTATGTGTTTATAATCTTATGATAAACAAAGTTTTTTTTGAAAAAACTCAAAACTTTTTTGTTGTTATCCTAACTATGTAAACATGTAATTCTGGTTCTGTTCACTCGACCTCACTTTGAAAAGTCTCACTTTATTACATTTGGTCGCAGAAAGCACTAGAATTTTTTTTTTCTCTATGACATTCCATCACAATATACAGATCTGAATTGTAGGTGGTGCTCTAACACATTTTAGCCCTCACAGATGTGCTCGTCCATTGACATTCAGTCTAATTTTCAGTTCAAGCACCACCCTCATTATTTCATTAAATATCTCGGCCTCTGAGTGGACTACAAGGTCAATCTAGGTGTCGTTAGAAAGCGGAGATCCTCCCCTTTGATATAAAACATTTTGTCATCAATAGTCAAACACATTCTCTGATGATTTGTTTAGCATGCTTTTCCTTCTGGATGGATATTTTGTTCTGGACATCTAAGATATAACATTGGATTACACACAGACAAGTAAACCGTACAGAGCAAATGTTCTGGTATGGGTGGGATGTAAGATGGCGCCGGTGTGTGTGGCTTGCCGTCTGCTTCCTGATGTGTATCTTAGTTTGTCTATTTTAATGTGTCTTTGGTTCTTTTTATTCCAAGTTGTCTCACCGCTTATAGTATATGACCGTCGAGCGCTGTTGGATCTCCGGGTTTTTGCGGATGAGACGCCTAACAAGTTCAGAGAGGCCAACAATACTCTCCTCCTCCCTTCCTGGCATCTCTACTTGCATGTTTGCATCGCCCTCCATGCTCTCTACCTGGGAAAAGACGCCACAAATGTCAGGGAAGACGGGGAGGTGCTGCCGTTAAGCTCAAGCTCCTGGTGTTATCAAACAAGGAGGTCCATCCTTGTTTGGTTTTTCCTACTCGTGATGTGGATTATAAACGTTTTATCACCTGGCGTTCCTCAGATCCTGTACGCACTTGGAATATACCCTTTGTTCTGCCTACCTTTGATCAGCGGCCCCGGCACCCCTCGCCTTGTCTTCGCCGTGGCAGTGTGTGTGCGTGCCTTCTCCGCTCGCTGTGTCAGACCTCACAGTCGACTGATGTTCCGGTGCGGGTAAGGATGGCTTTGATCAATGCGAGATCAATGGTAAATAAAGCTTTTATTTTATTCTCAAGGACTTCTTCACTTCACGTGCCTTTAGACTTCCTATTTGTCACTGAAACGTGGCTTACTACTGGGGATTTGAGCCCATTTTCGGGAAGTACTACCTGCTAACTGCAAATATTTCAATTCCCCGCGAGCTGCGAGAGGGGGTGGAGGGCTGGCCTCTATTTTCAAAGACAATTTCTCATGTCGGCTTTTAACGATGGAGGCGTATAACAGTTTTGAGTTACGACTCCTGGTTCTGGGTTCTGTCAGTCCCTTGGTGATTACGTTGGTATATCGACCCCCGAAACCTCAAAGACTTTCTCTCTGAATTTTCTGACTTTGTAAGTGGCATTTTGCCTAATTTTTATAGGTTTTTAATTCTTGGGGATTTTAATGTGCATGTGTGTTGCCCATCCAACCCTCTGGCGAAGGATTTCATTAGGCTTATTGACTCTTTTGATTTAGTCCAACTGGTGAAAGACCCTACTCATACACAGGGTCATACACTCGATCTCGTGTTGGCTCATGGTTTTTCTGTGCTGGACATTGAGTTGGGTGATTACAGCTTCTCGCATCATAAACCTATATTATTTACTGCTCCTGTGACGTCATCCGCTGTCAAATCCTACAAACCCGCCTGTTTGACTCGGAGACTGTCCTCTTCCACCAGTGCTACTTTCTCATCAATGTTCAAGGAGTCTTCTCAATCCTTGCTCTCCTTCCCAGCCGATCAAAGTGCGGAAGAGCTCCTGGGTTGTATTAATGATGTCTGCACTAACATCTTGGACTCGGTAGCTCCTCTAAGGCTTAAACTCCATAAACCGAAGTCTATGCCTTGGTTAAATGATACCACTTGCGCTCTTAGACAAGCTCGCAGAACGGCTGAAAGATGATGGAAGAAAGACAAGCTCCAGATCTCATATTAAATGTTAAAGGACTCCCTATCTCAGTATCTGAAAGCACTCAGATCGGCTAAGTCTATATACTTATCTGATTTTATTGTACTTTCAATAATATAAATGCTGCTGTGAATCCACCTCTTTATAATTATCCTTAGTCAACAGATGTGTGAAAGCTTCTGTCAATTCTTTGTTGATAAGATAAGAAAAATTAGACAAAATATTAGTCCAACATCCTATGATCCTGCTGTGTGTTCAAACTGTATTGGTATTTTTAGCCATTTCAATTTGGTTTCCTTTCCGTTTTTACAGGAGATTGTTAAACAACTTATGCCTATGGGGTCTCCATGTGATGTCATCCCTTCCACATTTTCTTAAGCAAGTTTTTGATGTGATTGAGCCCACTCTTCTAGTTTTTATCAGTAGGTGCCTGGAATCAGGAATTGTACCTGACTGTTTGAAACATGCTACTGTTAAACCCCTTATATAGATTACAGATGGTTCAAAATGCAGCTGCGAGACTTTTAACGGGTGTCTGTAAACATGAGCATATAACTCCTGTTTTAGTGTCTTTATATTGGCTTCCTGTCCGTTCAAGAATTGATTTTAAAATGCTCTTGCTTGTATTTAAATCCTTAAATGGCCAAGCCCCTGCCTACCTCTCCAACTTTTTGTGTGAACACCGTCCAGAAAGAGCTCTTAGGTCCACCAACCAGAGTTTATTAACAGTTCCTAACTCGAAGCTAAAATTTAGGGGTGATCGAGCGTTCACCATAGCCACACCTAAACTTTGGAACAGCTTACCGACTTCTATCAGAACTGCTCCAACACTAGTTAAAAACGCATCTTTTCTCTCTAGCCTACAACTTGTGATGCTCTCTGTTGATTGTTATTTTATGTCTTTTGGGTATATATTATTATGTTTTATTGTGGGTTTTATTGTATTTAAAAAGTTCTTGCGAACACATTGTACAGCACATTTTTGTTTTAGAAAACTTCCAAATGTAAAAGCAGATATGACGTTTTTGACTATCTGGGGCTTACTGCAACAGTTAGAGACGTTTATATTTCATAACTTACAGAAATCATATTTCACTTTAATTCTTCTGAAAATCTTTTAAACTGTGGTATTAGGACAACATAATTAACTGTACAGTCATGTGATATATGATTTGTCTGTTTCAGTGCTATTTAAAGACTTATATTAATATTTCTACCCCACTACATCTAGGGGGCGCTAATTTTCAACTCTAATGTTTTGAGGCCTTGTTTTGCTATTTTAAGTAACATAAATGCTGAAGTGATGGTTATCTATGAAAAGTTCAGATTCTAAGTTGTGAAACTTAGTATGTGTCATCAGGACCATGCCCTGAAGGTACTTGAAGTTTGGGACTAGTTTTTTGGTGATATAGCGCCCCCCCCTTTGGACCCGCCGGCAGGTCTATAGAGTTTAAGGGGTCTGCTGAATTCCGATGGTTTCATGTTCTCAGTAGTCAGTAGAGTGCAACAGTCTGGTTCTGGAAGTAAAAATTCCATTTACATTCTCCATAGGGGAATTGAGTTTTTAACTTATAAACCATTTTAAAGACAGATCTATCGTGAGTGCCGAGCTTGTTATGCTTCTGTTAAAGCCATCAGTCCACGTTAATTCAACTGTTTTGTTGCGCAATTCCTGGTGGAAAAACTACACTGCCCAGAATTCTGAAGAGACATCCACCAATCAGAGAATTACATCAAAAGAGCTCTGCAGCTGTGCCCACTCCCATGATGCACTGTGAATGATGCAGTCAAGTCTCAAACTACTTATTCACACCGATCAGCCACAACATTAAAACCACCTACCTAATATTGTGTAGATCCCCCTTGTGTCACCAAAACAGCGCCAACCCGCATCTCAGAATAGTATTCTGAGATGATATTCTTCTCACCAGTTGTACACTTCTTGTACAGAGTGGTTATCAGAGTTACCGTAGACTTTGTCAGTTCAAACCAGTCTGGCCATTCTCTGTTGACCTCTCTCATCAACAAGGTGTTTCTATCCACAGAACTGACACTCACTGGATGTTTTTTGTTTTTGGCACCATTCTGAGTAAATTCTAGAGACTGTTGTGTGTGAAAATCCCAGAAATACTCAAACCAGCCCATCTGGCACCAACAATCATGCCCACATCTCAATCTCAAAAATGTGATCTCAAATCACTGAGATCACATTTTTTCCCCATTCTGATGGTTGATGTGAACATTAACTGAAGCTCCTGACCCATATCTGCATGATTTTATGCACTGCACTGCTGCCACACGATTGGCTGATTAGATAATCTCATGGATGACTGTTGGTGGCAGATGGGCTGGTTTGAGTATTTCTGTAACTGCTGATCTCCTGGGATTTTCACAGTGAGCAGCAGTTCTGTGGATGGAAACACCTTGTTGATGAGAGAGGTCAACAGAGAATGGCCAGACTGGTTTGAACTGACAAAGTCTACAGTAACTCGGAAAACCACTCTGTACAAATGAATGCTATTATGAGATGTGGGTTGGCGCTGTTTTGTCAGCACGAGGGGGACCTACACAATATTAGACAGGTGCTTTTAATGTTGTGACTGATTGGTGTATTTGTATATATCTGATTATTTTTCAATACAATTTAAAATGTATTGTTTCTATACTTAAAATCGACAACTTTAAATCAATAGTTTTATATTTTTCCATAATTTATTCAATTACATAATTCGCAATGCTTCATGGGATTGTAGTTCATTCCTTGATTAAAGATGTTAAGTACACAGTCTTGTATCTTAGTTTTTTTTTTTTTTTTTGTCTGACTTTCAATTTATTTTATTTTTTTGCTTTAAATCAAAGTTTGTAATATCATGATTCACCTCGGAGCTGGTTGTTTTGGTTCATAACTCTTATGAAATCTCTATGGAAAAAATGAATGGGAACAATACTTCTGGAACCAAGATGTTCGCCAAAAGTGTGTGGGAGCGATTTTAAATGTAGTCTGGGATGTATTTTTGACATTGTGTATTTTTGTTGATGGTTATTGACAATGAGTTCATCCATGTCCATGTTGACATCTGTGTAATTTGTCGAGCTTCTACCAAGTGACAGATGACTTTACACAAATACTGGAGTTTGATTTGGACGTCAACAACAAAAGATATTGGAAGTGTTTTCTCCTTAAAAACATAATTTATTTTTCTGTACTAACTATGCACCTTTATGTGTGTATTTGTATTTTATTATTTCAATTTTACTTTGTTTTTGCCCTACTGTCCGTGACTCTTATCAGAACAGACTTGATGCCCAACAGTAGAGAAGCACTGCTGTAAAATATACATTCACACTGAAATATTTGTGTCTGTCTCATCTTTTCTCAGAGATGCTACGAAATAATCCAGCTAAATGAATCCGATAGCAGAGACATGAACTATGAGATATGAGAACCTGTCTGGAGTCTTACTGTCTGTGGACATCTGCTGACCTTTGACCTCCCAACATCCAGTAAACAATCAGCAGTTGTACAAAACTTTTAGAAATGTCATTTTTAACCACTGTTTTTTAGTTAGAGAAACCAATGAAAAGGGTTCAAAGGGTCAGTCGTGTGTATCTGAACACAAGGCTTGTGGTGATACTACAATCTGGTGCTGTTTACATCTCAAAAAATCTGAACATCAGTACATTGTTACTCTGTATGTTTGTTGTTGCTTTCATGTTTAGTCATTTTTGTAGATGTTGTACATATTTTATCGTTGCACTACTGCACAATTGTTGTTTACTGAATCTTGAGCCCTGATGATAATGTGCAGATGTTTCATGTGTTTTTAGACACTTATTGTGATCTCATGCCATGATGCAGTGCTGTTATGACTGATGTTACAGTAATACTTCAATATACACTCACTGAGCACTTTTTTATGAACACTGTGGTCCTTATAAAGTGCCTGACGTGGTCTTCTGCTGTTGTAGCCCATTCGCCTCAAGGTTCGACATGTGCATTCTGAGATGATATTCTTCTCAACACAATTGTACAGAGTGGTTATCTGAGTTACCGTAGACTTTGTCAGTTCAAACCAGTCTGGCCATTCTCTGTTGACCTCTCTCATCAACAAGGTGTTTCTATCCACAGAACTGCCGCTCACTGGATGTTTTTTGTTTTTGGCAACATTCAGAGTAAATTCTAGAGACTGTTGTGTGTGAAAATCCCAGAAATACTCAAACCAGCCCATCTGGCACCAACAATCATGCTATGCTCCAAATCACTTTTTTCCCATTCTGATGGTTGTGAACATTAACTGAAGCTCCTGACCCGTATCTGCTTGCTTTTATACATTACACTGCTACCACACAATTGGCTGATTAGATAATCAAATGAATAAGTAGATGTGCAGGTGTACAGTGAGTGTATCATCTCATGAAATTCATGTAAGCTCCAATGCAAAAACATAGCCACATTTTAAAATAAAGGAACTTTCCAGATGTACTTGAAAATGGATTAATTGAAAGTATGTTTTTAAGATTGGTGACATTGTTTGAGAATATTTTTGTAAAAGGGCTCCATCAGTTTCTTTATCATTCTCACCTGTATGATGTGCATTCTCAGGAGAATCTTTGTATTTTTGAGGGAATTAGATTATCATCAATGTAAACTACTATGTAAATAAATTATTTTGAAGAAGTGGTGAAACATCATTTTTTTCAAGCCTTTCAAGGCTACTGTAATGGATGAATCTCACGAAACCTGTAAAGAACATATTTTCAGTACCATTAAGATTATTTACATGACACATTTTTTTATATTATTGGAAAGTATTTATACATGTTAGAAAGTATTGTTGTACTACCTACATGCTGATTTAAATAAACATTGTATTATGTTTTTTTTAATTTTTTTTAGGGTCTGGATGCATTAGAGTGAAGGGGAAAATGTGCTTGATTGTCATGAAAATAATGTCACAATCTGAACAGTCTTTAAATGTAAATATATAAATGTATATAGGGCTGTCTTTAACACGATAATTTGGTGTGATATGTCAGCAGGGGTCAGTTAGCGCGACTCCAGCTGTACAGACAACACCTCCGTCAAACCAACGAGAACAACATTCAGCTCAGACTTCAACAGATGATCAGACAGCTGGAGCGAACACAACAGAATGCAGGATCTCGAGAAGTGTTTTTTAAAAGTTTCAAACTACTCGTTTTGACACATCGTTCAATAAACGCAACGCTGATGACTGGAAACACTGAAAACTAGTGAGATGCGAGTCGTGACGCAGACAGTTTTTATTATTATTGATGATGATAACTTGATAACACATATAAAAAGTGCATAGAAATAAATTCAACTTACAACAAAAATTTAATTAAAAATAATAGATTTCAAATTTATGCCAGGGGCAACATTAATAACGAAAGCTGCAATATTAATTAAAATTAAAGTGAAGAAGTGCCTCATGTTGTTTTTGCTATTTTATTTCTAATACTGTGCCTAACATCATTCATAGCGTTAGCCAATTTGTCCACACGAATGTGTTATTTCCCAAGTAAGATAAAAAGAGGAAAGAATACTTTAACAATCAATGGCATCTTGTACAAAAAATAACATATCATACAATTCAATTTGTATCAAAGGTCTTAGAAAGTTAGAGACATTCTTGAGTATACACACTGGATGGATTACAGATTCTTTAGTAATGTCATAAAATTCACACACATTTTCAATATCCAAATTAAAATGTTAAAATAACTGCTTAACAGGTGAAATTCTGTGCTGTATTTTAAAGGATACTTCTCTAACTTTATTATTTATAAATCATTTATTTCTTATTAAAAACTGATGACCAAAATACTGTTGAACAAGGCACATAATTCCTCTTAATCTTTGTGTTTGATTGTGCTAACTCCTTTTGTGTTCCCGGTCAAAAATGGCCGACCCACTGGATTTGCTAATTAGTCACTTGTATTGCTTATATTATCCCAAATTATTGCATTCGATCGTTTTGTCAACTTCTAATGTCTTCTTTTCTTTTTATAAAAAGTGTGTTATCATCAGTCAATTGGCTTAGCTTCATGTTTTTGCCAAATACCGAGATTCCCTGAAACACTGAATGCTTAATTTGTGGCAATCACTTGTGTAACTAATAAAAAAGAAAAGGTGATATCGGGCACCCTTGCCTTATCCCACGGCCAATGTCAAATCTCTGACAGGTAACATGGGACAAATGTACGGAACTATTACATCTGTTATAAAGTGTTTTAACAAAAACTCCCTCAAAAATAAAAGAATGTTCAATGGTATCAAGGGCATTATAAAAATCAATAAATAATACAAAGCTTTCATCTGAAATAAGATTTCTGTAGTCAAATGTAATATTATTACCAATGAAACAACCCTTAATAAAGCCAGATTGTTCTTTATCAATTATTGTTTAAACCCTTTTAAAGTCTTTTTACAAATATTAGTGCGTAAATCTTGGCTTCATTGTTTAATAAACTTATTGGTCTCCAATTCTCAATATATAACTTATCTTTGTTAGGTTTTGGTATAAGTATAATTATTCCGACTTTCAATGAGACGGAATAATCAATGGATTCTTTAAAGACAAAGTAAAAGATTAGTGCAAAAGTTTTATAAAACTCCCGTCAGTCTGTCATTACCGGGAGACTTGTTGTCTTTAAGACAGTTTATGCCTGTTATAAAGTGAAAGATAGAACTTATCTTATTGATATTGTCTGACAGATTCCTAATAAAGTTTTCTGAGCTAAAACTGAGCTACAAAGTTGGATACATTTTAGGATTCTCATTAGGAATGCTGTTTATTATAAATTATTCTTACAGAGGCTATTTCCCTATTTCTGTTTTCTAAGCTGAAGGATTCAACTATTTTTTTTTACTATTTTAAAATCTATTTCCACCTCGACCTAACAAAGGCACCTTTAGCTTTCTCTTCGTGAATTCGATTTAGTTGGTTTTGCAATGTCGTTAGTTTTAGTAAGTCATTGTTAGAAATATTTTGATTACTTTTGCGTGCAACAGAAATTATTTCACTAATTATCTAGTTTTCATTCTCCTTTTTCTTTTTTGAAACGAGTTTTCCACAGTAGATTCCAGTTCCCTTTCTTCAAATTTCATTTGCTTCTAATAATTCCCATGAATCTGCATAATAGATGCTTGTTGCCAATATTTATCAATTTTGCAAAATTCATTGCAGCTCAATAAACAGCTATTACATTTCCAGTAGCATCTGTTGCATCTACTCGATTGACTAGAAATATGAATGTTAATCATTACGGTTTATGGTCAGTTAAAATGGATGGTCACATAATCGATGTAGCCAAAGTGAGACGTATAGCTCCAAAAGTGACGCACGAGTACATAAAGACTAACTATTAAAAATAGTTCGGACAGATGTAAGCCAATGACAGGGTTATGTTCAATGATATGGAAATAAAACAAACAATATTTAAACTTTTATAGACACTTTTTGTATTGGCTAAAGTCTTTACTTGTCTGTTGCCACAATATATATGTTGTCATGTATTTGAATTATCTGAATTAAAATATGAATCATATAATCATATTTTTATATTTAAATTATTTATTCATTATTGATTTGGGGGCCTTGCTTAATAAATATTGGTAAGCGATTCATTCGCTGAATTGATTGATTGTCTGAATGAATCGCTTACCAATATTTACTGAGAAAGCCCCCAAATGTAATTAATTTCATTAAAATTTGTAATGGATTGATAGCCCTAATATATATATATATATATATATATTTATATATCACTCTATTTTATTTTTTTATGTGAAAGTCTGTGAAATATAACCTGATATTATATATATATATATATATATATATATATATATATATATATATATTTATTTATTTTATTAATTATGTTTGATTGTGGTAAAATATCTGTGCAGTGATTTTATATTCTTAGGTATCTTCCAGACAAAAAAACATACACAAATAAATGTATGTGCCACAAATATTTTAATAAATAGTCAATAAATAATGTATCACATACATGTTAATAAATAACTCCCCAAAGATAATAAATAGATTCAATAATTAACATAAAAATATCCACCATGGAGTTATACAGACATCAAAACACACAAAGTGTAGCTTAAAATGGGTGTTTCCACAGCAGTGTATCAGAGTTGACGTGCATGTACAGTCATGTGATCTTGATTACTGATGAAGAAATGTAAGTAGTGAATGACATCACTTCCTGTAGTCTCTGGAGGTGATGTACCTGAGCGCTCTGTTGACGGTGATGACACGCACATGGAAGCCCCTCAGCGTCTTACACAGCGACAGACGATCGTCGAACGATGAGCCGCGCCACACCACCCACTGCACACAAAAAACACTTCAGTACATCCATTTATACAGCTGGATTACAAGATTGTAAAACAATAGTGTATTATTAAATACAATTTGTGCTATTTATACAGAACTCACCTCAGGCAGCACACGCTCAGCTGACATTTTTGTACAGCTTGGTTCCAAACACTTGAAAATCAAACACAATTATGTGTTATAACACCATGTTTTCACCATACAATGACATTCTGTACAGGGCAATGTGCAATCACTTATTTTCTAGGAGTTAAATGTTCAGAATGGCTTACTAGATGAATACTGTATACACTGTATAAAGGTAGAAAATGAAGCACAAATGTAGTAGATCGTACAGGTACTCTATGTATATAAAAAATTTATACTGTGCACAGGATACATACTATTTACTGAAGAGTAATGTGGAAGTATGTTGTTGTGAACATAGTCATTCAGATGAATGCCATGTTATTTAAAACCCTAACGTTTCTAGAAATATATTTAGCTTCTCACATTCAAGAGATTGTGTGTGGCCGTTATAACAGGGCTGAGATCTGATTCAGTGTGTTTGTAGGCGTCTGTATGAACATATGATTTCAACATGATGTCATAATAGTGCAGATCATCTCTGATGCTCTTCAGACACGCCGTCTGTGAAATAAGAACACAGAACAATGATTACACAGACTGAATGAACAACTGATCCAGTTAACAGCACAAAAAAGAAATGAATCATTCAAAAATCAATACTTACCGCACTGAATGAAGAGTTTCGTTGGTTTGAGCAGGTCATATTCTGAAATGAGAAGACAACAATTACAGCATTAATGATGGCGTTTAAAACTATAGTGACACCCTAGATAAAGAACAGTAGTAAATGAAACTGCAAGTAATAACTGTAGAGCGAAATACACAAATGCCATAAACATTTGAAATTTCTTTAGTCATAGTGCCCCTAATGGTTATTTTTTTGAAAAGTGCTTTAACCTTGTGTGACCCCGCGTCCACATACATGGACGTTGTATTTTGGCTTCACTATAGGCAACGCATAATTTAAACTGACTGAATACTGTTCACAAGACTCTAGACTGTGATTTAAGTGTTAAACTTCTGCCGCACCGAATCACGTGACACAACAACATGACGTCGGTTTCCTTGAAGCGCTTCTACGGATGCAGCGCCAACAAAAGTGCCTCTGGTAAGAAACCTCTTTACGTTTATTCACTGAAACCTGTTTGGTTGTAAAAAGGAGAGTCTCTATTTTAGTTTGATATGCATTATTTCACACGTCAGTGCCCTGATAAACACAATGTCCATATATGTGCACCATATTCCCTCAAAAGTTTTGAATAACTTTCAACATTAACACATCTGTGGGTCATTTCATTCATTTTAATATAATGTTGTTAAATTATATTTTGTTATCTCTGTGCAATACGGTTCTATTCATTAACATTAATAAATACATTCCTATATTTACTGTATATTATTTACTGTATATTTTCACATTGAGAATAAATGTGTTCATGCAAAAGCTGAATAATGTTGCTTTCAGAGGCTTTATATGGAGTTAGGATGAAAATAAGATGCATTTCAAACTGTTCTGAGATCAGTGCAGACAGACAGCACACTGGAGGTTAAGTCATTCACTAAATAGGGAGCAAGGGAGCATCCTATAGTTCAGTTTCAGGCTGCAGATGATGTTTGGATCACTCAACATGTTTGACAGACATGTGACAATGATAATCAGTACATAGATTCAGAATTTATAATGTATCATTTTATTTTAACATGGTTGACAGTGATTGGATGATGCTGGACGTTACTTTGAATCAGAATTAATTATGCTAATTTCTGATGTAATGTCTGTAACGTCTCAAAAACATGAATTATCAACACTCCTTGTTTCATTTTTAGGAAAACTGTTTGCTCCAGATTTTATGTATTTTTTATTTTTTTTTGCATGTTTATTAGGTGCTACTAGTTCCAAATCAAAAAGGGAAATGAAAAATGCACACAGCAGTCACACTGAGATCTCAGGAGGTTAAGGGCTATGGAAACTAACATTTTTATAAATTATGAAGTATGAATGTTGACCAGTAGGTGAAGCTGTAATCAATGTAAACGAGTATTGTGGTGATAATATGTACAAACTTTTGAATCAATACATTAAAAGAGTTATCCAGCAACTTCATTAAAGGAATATTGCAGGTTCAATACAAGTGAAGTTCAATCGACAGTATTTGTGACATAATATTGATTGCCACAAAAATTAATTTCGACTCGTCCCTCCTTTTATTTATAAAAGCACAAATGTGTGTTCCAGTTCCGGTCAATCTGTAAACATTAAAATACTCACTGTTTCAAAAGTATAGACACAAGACATAAACAATATGTGTGTTAACATGATTTTACTGTCATAAAATCACTTACTAACCGCATCTGTGGAAAGATATAGACAATTTCATTAAAGGAATATTTCATGTCAAAATATTCTTTTAAAGTCTTTTTGGAAATAGTGGCAAAATCTATTTGGAGACTTTTGCGCGGCTTCATCTGTGTATGGCTTCCACAATCCGATGATCGAGATACGACCTCATATTCTTTCTGGAGACCTTGCTGTCAATTCTAGATCATCTGGTTCAACAGTTATAAGCTAAAATCAGCCTGGTCTCAGAGAATCACCTATATTTTTGCAAAATGACTTTAATGTGGCTCATTTCCTGGTGAAATGCACACTATAGTCACTACAACAACAATAACTTTTATTGACTTTCACACACATCACGAGTAAAACGGCAGATTATCAGTACATAAACACTTACTTTACGTTCTGTTCCACACATGATGCTATCTTATGACATCTAAACACTTTTACTATAGCACATGACTCATTTTAATGTTTGCATGACATAATCATCTACTATAGCACGTTTGAGAGAACATTTAACTCACTTTTAGCGCCACACAGTGGACATTTCACATTCCGTCAGTGTTTGGGCCTCTATTAACTGTGGTAAAACAGTACCAGTATGACAGTGATGTAAATACTCACAGCAGGTGTGTTGGGTTGACAGATCGCTGCAGTTTCAGTGTGTGGAATCATTTGTGCTGTTTGTTCAGTGCAGTTAAAACCTGCAAACAAATCCTGTTTCATCTTCCCCTCCTGAATCAACACAAATCACAACATCAATACTTTAACACTTCATAAGAACAGTCATTTATAAATCATTAAAAAATATTCCAGGTTCAAAACAAGTTAATCTCAATCAACAGCATTTGTGTCATAATGTTGAATACCACAAAAATGTATCTGACTTGTTCCTCAATTATTCTCTCTCTATATAAATATTTATAAAAATGATTTGATAAAATGGCTTAAATGGTTTACCAGTGATACCTCATCATAATGAAGTTGTAAAATTGTCTATAACTTTCCACAGATGCGGTTAGTAAGTGATTTTATGACAGTAAAATCATGTTAACACACATATTGTTTATGTCTTGTGTCTATACTTTTGAAACAGTGAGTATTTTAATGTTTACAGATTGACCGGAACTGGAACACACATTTGTGCTTTTATAAATAAAAGGAGGGACGAGTCGAAATTAATTTTGTGCTGATCAACATTATGCCACAAATGCTGTCGACTGAACTTCACTTGTATTGAACATGAAATAGTTTGATCAGAGATCAGTTATTAATGCACGTTCAAATAATAATATATGGATTTTTCCTGTGATATAGTGATATATAATCTATGAATCAGAGTAATGTCATTTATTAATAGTTGAAATGCATGAATTAACTGACTGTTGTAAATACTGCTAATAATTGTACCTTCTCCATGATGTGTGAGAGGTTGTCGAGCAGAGATCTGGCACCCTCGCTGCACGTGGCACACTCTTGTGTGTTTAATGGCACTGGTGTGCCCGTCACAAGAGACACAACTACACAAAACACAACACCTGTGACACACAACACAACAAAGACAACAAACAAAAACATTATTGTTTAGAATAATACACATTCTAATGTAATAACACTGGAGGGGGTAATTCAACACTTTATTACACGTCTCTCTGGAATACTTGATTGTGATTGGGCAACTGAGGCATTCTGCAGTCAGATCTTTGTGTTTAATGTCACTAAACTACAATTAACTGTTGTCTCAAGCATTTTTGATTATTTTGTCTCTCGTCTCACTCTCTTTTCACATCATAACATAATTTCATGTCCATTTATTGATTTAATTGATCATTTGTGAAGTATTTGTGTAATAGGCCGAATAATGTGCCATCACCTGACTGACTGATTGTAAATATTCTTCTAAATGTTCATTACAGGTTCAGTAATAACAATAATCCATGAAAAGCAACAAAACTTTGTATTGACCAATAAAACCTTCATGCTCATCCACATCATAAATCATGTATGAACATTAAACCATACTGAACTTTACATTTACCCTGGCTTCTAATGTTTGCTACTAATTACACTTTACAAGCCTGTTTGTTAACGTTAGTTAATATGAACTAACAATGAACGATATGTTTTTCATTTGAACATATACTAATAATTTAAAAAAAAATGAAAATCTGTATACATTAACATTAGTCTATGCAATATGATTTAACATGACCTAAAAAATGAACAATTGCATTTATATGAATTAGCA